>NC_042615.1:832738570-832960032 GCF_901001135.1 Rhinatrema bivittatum
GGTGGGAGGAGGGAGCTCTGCCCTGATCTGACCCGAGGGTGGGAGGAGGGAGCTCTGCCCTGATCTGACCCGAGGGTGGGAGGAGGGAGCTCTGCCCTGATCTGGCCTGAGGGTGGGAGGAGGGGGCTCTGCCCTGATCTGACCCGAGGGTGGGAGGAGGGGGCGCTGCCCTGATCTGGCCCGAGGGTGGGGGGAGGGGGCTCTGCCCTGATCTGGCCCGAGGGTGGGGGGAGGGGGCTCTGCCCTGATCTGACCCGAGGGTGGGGGGAGGGAGCTCTGCCCTGATCTGACCCGAGGGTGGGAGGAGGGAGCTCTGCCCTGATCTGACCCGAGGGTGGGGGGAGGGGGCTCTGCCGCGATCTGGCCAGAGGGTGGGAGGAGGGCGCTCTGCCGCGATCTGGCCCGAGGGTGGGGGGAGGGCGCTCTGCCGCGATCTGGCCCGAGGGTGGGAGGAGGGAGCTCTGCCCTGAACTGGCCCGAGGGTGGGAGGAGGGAGCTCTGCCCTGATCTGACTCGAGGGAGGGAGGAGGGAGCTCTGCCCTGATCTGGCCCGAGGGTGGGGGGAGGGAGCTCTGCCCTGATCTGACCCGAGGGTGGGGGGAGGGAGCTCTGCCCTGATCTGACCCGAGGGTGGGAGGAGGGTGGGAGGAGGGGGCTCTGCCCTGATCTGGCTCGAGGGTGGGAGGAGGGAGCTCTGCCCTGATCTGACCCGAGGGTGGGGGGAGGGAGCTCTGCCCTGATCTGACCCGAGGGTGGGAGGAGGGTGGGGGGAGGGAGCTCTGCCCTGATCTGGCCCGAGGGTGGGAGGAGGGAGCTCTGCCCTGATCTGGCCCGAGGGTGGGAGGAGGGAGCTCTGCCCTGATCTTGCCCGAGGGTGGGAGGAGGGGGCTCTGCCCTGATCTGGCCCGAGGGTGGGAGGAGGGAGCTCTGCCCTGATCTGGCCCGAGGGTGGGAGGAGGGAGCTCTGCCCTGATCTGACCCGAGGGTGGGAGGAGGGAGCTCTGCCCTGATCTGACCCGAGGGTGGGAGGAGGGAGCTCTGCCCTGATCTGGCCCGAGGGTGGGAGGAGGGGGCTCTGCCCTGATCTGACCCGAGGGTGGGAGGAGGGAGCTCTGCCCTGATCTGGCCCGAGGGTGGGGGGAGGGGGCTCTGCCCTGATCTGGCCCGAGGGTGGGGGGAGGGGGCTCTGCCCTGATCTGACCCGAGGGTGGGGGGAGGGAGCTCTGCCCTGATCTGACCCGAGGGTGGGAGGAGGGAGCTCTGCCCTGATCTGGCCCGAGGGTGGGAGGAGGGAGCTCTGCCCTGATCTGGCCCGAGGGTGGGAGGAGGGAGCTCTGCCCTGATCTGGCCCGAGGGTGGGAGGAGGGAGCTCTGCCCTGATCTGACCCGAGGGTGGGAGGAGGGAGCTCTGCCCTGATCTGGCCCGAGGGTGGGGGGAGGGAGCTCTGCCCTGATCTGGCCCGAGGGTGGGAGGAGGGAGCTCTGCCCTGATCTGGCCCGAGGGTGGGGGGAGGGGGCTCTGCCCTGATCTGACCCGAGGGTGGGAGGAGGGAGCTCTGCCCTGATCTGACCCGAGGGTGGGGGGAGGGAGCTCTGCCCTGATCTGACCCGAGGGTGGGAGGAGGGAGCTCTGCCCTGATCTGGCCCGAGGGTGGGGGGAGGGAGCTCTGCCCTGACGTGGCCCGAGGGTGGGGGGAGGGGGCTCTGCCCTGATCTGGCCCGAGGGTGGGGGGAGGGAGCTCTGCCCTGACGTGGCCCGAGGGTGGGGGGAGGGGGCTCTGCCCTGATCTGACCCGAGGGTGGGAGGAGGGAGCTCTGCCCTGACGTGGCCCGAGGGTGGGGGGAGGGGGCTCTGCCCTGATCTGGCCCGAGGGTGGGAGGAGGGGGCTCTGCCCTGATCTGGCCCGAGGGTGGGAGGAGGGGGCTCTGTCCTGATCTGGCCCGAGGGTGGGAGGAGGGGGCTCTGCCGCGATCTGACCCGAGGGTGGGGGGAGGGAGCTCTGCCCTGATCTGGCCCGAGGGTGGGAGGAGGGGGCTCTGCCCTGATCTGACCCGAGGGTGGGAGGAGGGAGCTCTGCCCTGATCTGGCCCGAGGGTGGGGGGAGGGGGCTCTGCCCTGATCTGGCCCGAGGGTGGGAGGAGGGGGCTCTGCCCTGATCTGGCCCGAGGGTGGGAGGAGGGAGCTCTGCCCTGATCTGGCCCGAGGGTGGGAGGAGGGGGCTCTGCCCTGATCTGACCCGAGGGTGGGGGGAGGGAGCTCTGCCCTGATCTGGCCCGAGGGTGGGGGGAGGGGGCTCTGCCCTGATCTGACCCGAGGGTGGGAGGAGGGAGCTCTGCCCTGATCTGGCCCGAGGGTGGGGGGAGGGGGCTCTGCCCTGATCTGACCCGAGGGTGGGGGGAGGGAGCTCTGCCCTGATCTGACCCGAGGGTGGGGGGAGGGGGCTCTGCCCTGATCTGACCCGAGGGTGGGGGGAGGGAGCTCTGCCCTGATCTGGCCCGAGGGTGGGGGGAGGGGGCTCTGCCCTGATCTGGCCCGAGGGTGGGGGGAGGGAGCTCTGCCCTGATCTGGCCCGAGGGTGGGGGGAGGGGGCTCTGCCCTGATCTGACCCGAGGGTGGGAGGAGGGGGCTCTGCCCTGATCTGACTCGAGGGTGGGAGGAGGGGGCTCTGCCCTGATCTGACTCGAGGGTGGGGGGAGGGGGCTCTGCCCTGATCTGACTCGAGGGTGGGAGGAGGGGGCTCTGCCCTGATCTGACTCGAGGGTGGGGGGAGGGGGCTCTGCCCTGATCTGACCCGAGGGTGGGGGGAGGGAGCTCTGCCCTGATCTGGCCCGAGGGTGGGAGGAGGGAGCTCTGCCCTGATCTGGCCCGAGGGTGGGAGGAGGGGGCTCTGCCCTGATCTGGCCCGAGGGTGGGGGGAGGGGGCTCTGCCCTGATCTGACCCGAGGGTGGGGGGAGGGGGCTCTGCCCTGATCTGACCCGAGGGTGGGGGGAGGGGGCTCTGCCCTGATGTGACCCGAGGGTGGGGGGAGGGAGCTCTGCCCTGATCTGGCCCGAGGGTGGGGGGAGGGGGCTCTGCCGTGATCTGGCCCGAGGGTGGGGGGAGGGGGGTGTGCCCTGATGTGGCCCGAGGGTGGGGGGAGGGGGCTCTGCCGTGATCTGGCCCGAGGGTGGGGGGAGGGGGCTCTGCCCTGATCTGGCCCGAGGGTGGGGGGAGGGGGCTCTGCCCTGATCTGACCCGAGGGTGGGGGGAGGGGGCTCTGCCGTGATGTGACCCGAGGGTGGGGGGAGGGAGCTCTGCCCTGATCTGGCCCGAGGGTGGGGGGAGGGGGCTCTGCCGTGATCTGGCCCGAGGGTGGGGGGAGGGGGCTCTGCCCTGATGTGACCCGAGGGTGGGGGGAGGGAGCTCTGCCGTGATCTGGCCCGAGGGTGGGGGGAGGGGGCTCTGCCCTGATGTGACCCGAGGGTGGGAGGAGGGAGCTCTGCCGTGATCTGGCCCGAGGGTGGGGGGAGGGAGCTCTGCCGTGATCGAGGGTGGGAGGAGGGAGCTCTGCCCTGATCTGACCCGAGGGTGTGGGGAGGGGGCTCTGCCGCGATCTGACCCGAGGGAGGGGGGAGGGTGCTCTGCCGTGATTTGGCCCGAGGGAGGGTGGGGGGAGGAAAGGAGCCTGGGAATATTCGGTTTCGAAGCGCCTGCCCCTCCCCCACCCGGCAAACCATTAGCAGGGGGCAAATCCTGCGGGCACCTTTGGCACAGCTGTTTTGCAGCTGCTAACTTTCGAAAGGGAAACCCATGCAGACGATCGAGCGTCCCTCTGCTAAAAGCAAAGGCTTAGGTTGCAAAGGACGCGGCGGAGCTGCTGCACGATGGCCCCACTGCCGGAAGAGTGAAAGCTGGTAGTGGGGCACCGAGATCTGGCCAGCTCCCTCCCTCCCCACGCTCCCCTGCTCGCACCATCCGCTAGCGGGCAAAGCTGGGAAAGGAGAAGGAAAGAAAGACCCCCAGGGGCCCTGAGAAAGAGGCGAGAAATGGCGCTGCGGGCGGGCATCGTAGGGGGAGCTCGGGGGAGCCGCCTCATCAGGCTCTGTCCATCCGGGCCAGCTCGGCGCACGGGCCCTTCCCTCCGTGCCTTTGTCCGTGTGCAAGCAGCGGCCTCTCTCCTGCTGACCTCAAGGGGGGAAAAAAACCAAAACGCAATGGCCAGAAACCCAGCGCGCCAGGCTCTTGCACGCGACGACCTGCTGCGCGTGCAAGACCAGGGCCGACGACGGCAGGGAGGAGGTCGCAGAGGGGCAGGGGCTGGAGGGGTCAGGGCCGACGACGGCAGGGAGGAGGTCGCAGAGGGGCAGGGGCTGGAGGGGTCAGGGCCGACGACGGCGGGGAGGAGGTCGCAGAGGGGCAGGGGCTGGAGGAGTCAGGGCCAACTACGGCGGGGAGGAGGTCGCAGAGGGGCAGCGGCTGGAGGGGTCAGGGCCGACGACGGCAGGGAGGAGGTCGCAGAGGTGGAGGGGTCAGGGCCGACGACGGCGGGGAGGAGGTCGCAGAGGGGCAGGGGCTGGAGGGGTCAGGGCCGATGACGGCGGGGAGGAGGTCGCAGAGGGGCAGGGGCTGGAGGGGTCAGGGCCGACGACAGTGGGAAGGAGGTCGCAGAGGGGCAGGGGCTGGAGGGGTCAGGGCCGACGACGGCGGGGAGGAGGTCGCAGAGGGGCAGGGGCTGGAGGGGTCAGGGCCGACGGCGGGGAGGAGGTCGCAGAGGGGCAGGGGCTGGAGGGGTCAGGGTCGACAGGCATCGCGACGAAGACATGACATAAGGATCGATGCACAATGGCATCGCGGACGAAAAAGGACTTGTCACAAAGCTGATGCGAAGACATCACGGAACGACGTGGTAATCTATGGCATCACGGACCAGGGTCGATGCAACGACATCAGGAACAAGACATGATACCAAAGAGTGAGTGCAACGGCATCCAGGACGAGACAAGAAGCTGGGCGGAAGAACATTGGCACCTGTCTATGGGGCGCCAACCTCAGCCCACCTGCGGGACTGAGTCCACGGAGCACCCTGTCCCACTGCGCGCCCTACACAGCCAGAGAAGCTGGTCACGGACCACGCTGGGAGCGGGATAAGGCAGGGAAGGATCCAGTCGAAGCAGAAACTCCAACGACGGAGCCGATGTCATCAAAAGCTCGACCAACGGCTGGCAGGAAACATGACGGCTCAGGAGCACAGGACCCACCAGTCCACAGCAGGATAGTCCATCTCGGCAAAACATCATCCAGAGGGGGGACCCCCGGGCCTACAGGACCAGAGGCTCAAGAGCACTGAAGATGAAGACAGAGGAGCAGGACATCAAGGAAACTGGAACATCAAAGCGAGACACCGGACCACCTGGACAGGGACCTCAGAAACATTTAACTTGACATGGCATGACAACAAGAACTCCATGGAGAACACGAAGAAGACCTGACAGAGCTCTGGCAGGCAGGAGCCTCCAGAGAGAAGCAACTCCGATGCAAGGCAAAGACTGACTGACGGAGCAGCCCTATTAAAGGGCTGGTACAGGAAGTCCTATACCCTAGGTGGGGCCAGCACACTTCCTGTGCCTGGCCCTTTAAATCTTGAAGAGAGGCGCGCTCTGGCGCCTAAGGGAAGCAGGAAGAGCTGTGCAGGACCGCGGACAGCGGCCTGCACTGACGACTCCTCCAGACGCAGGGCTGGGCCTGGACGCAGGCCCCGAAGATGGCAGCGGCTCCAGCCGCTGCAGACAGCCTCGAGGGCGGCTCCAGCCGCCAGGAAAGACCGAGGCTTTTGCGGCCTCCAGTCGCGAAGATCGGGTGACGTCGGCGGCAGTCCCGGCCGCGCAGGAGACGGCAGCCGTGATGAAGAGGAGCAGCCCGGGCGGCCTCCGGGCCGCAGGGGAAATCACAGTCCGCGGCGCCGGCCGTGTGGGCAGGCCCGACGGCGGCGTCCATACCGCGTCGGGTGAAGGCAGCATGGGGTGAGTGAGCCTGCTCGTGGGCAGCAAATTCATAACACAAACAGTGGCACGGCGCCCATAAAACCAAAGAAAGAGCGCGCCCAAAATAAAGAGGGCACGGCACAAAAACAGGGATTTGCACAGATTCACGTGGCTTTCTTCTCTTTGTAATTTAAATATAAAAATGTAATCGGTTTTTTTGCCTGTTTTTCTGTATTGCTATATTTTTTGGTACAAGAGGGAAAAATATTACATTTTTGGAATGGTAAAAATCGCTATTTTTGTAAAATTTTCCAGTTATTTTGTAACTTAAATGTTTTGCACTGAATACATGTCTAAATGTCAGCATTTCTCTCTCTCTCTTATTTATAAGGACTTGTGCTAGGACGTCTCTTCACTGTCAGTAAAAACGGTGATGAACAGAACAGAAGTTATCATTTTGCTGTTTAGTAGGGTAAGGAAGTTCTGGAGATCCAGGCGCATAGTATGAGTCACTGCTTCCCTCTCTGAGGTAGAGTAAGGAAATTCTGGAGATCCAGGCGCATACTATGAGTCACTGCTTCCCTCTCTGAGGTAAAATAAGGAAGTTCTGGAGATCCAGGCGCATACTGTGAGTCACTGCTTCCCTCTCTGAGGTAAAATAAGGAAGTTCTGGAGATCCAGGCGCATACTGTGAGTCACTGCTTCCCTCTCTGAGGTAAAATAAGGAAGTTCTGGAGATCCAGGCGCATACTGTGAGTCACTGCTTCCCTCTCTGAGGTAAAATAAGGAAGTTCTGGAGATCCAGGCGCATACTGTGAGTCACTGCTTCCCTCTCTGAGGTAAAATAAGGAAGTTCTGGAGATCCAGGCGCATACTGTGAGTCACTGCTTCCCTCTCTGAGGTAAAATAAGGAAATTCTGGAGATCCAGGCGCATACTGTGAGTCACTGCTTCCCTCTCTGAGGTAAAATAAGGAAGTTCTGGAGATCCAGGCGCATACTGTGAGTCACTGCTTCCCTCTCTGAGGTAGAGTAAGGAAGTTCTGGAGATCCAGGCGCATACTGTGAGTCACTGCTTCCCTCTCTGAGGTAGAGTAAGGAAGTTCTGGAGATCCAGGCGCATACTATGAGTCACTGCTTCCCTCTCTGAGGTAGAGTAAGGAAGTTCTGGAGATCCAGGCGCATACTGTGAGTCACTGCTTCCCTCTCTGAGGTAGAGTAAGGAAGTTCTGGAGATCCAGGCGCATACTGTGAGTCACTGCTTACCCTCTCTGAGGTAGAGTAAGGAGGTTCTGGAGATCCACCCGCATACTGTGAGTCACTGCTTCCCCTCTCTGAGGTAGAGTAAGGAAGTTCTGGAGATCCAGGCGCATAGTATGAGTCACTGCTTCCCTCTCTGAGGTAGAGTAAGGAAGTTCTGGAGATCCAGGCGCATACTGTGAGTCACTGCTTACCCTCTCTGAGGTAGAGTAAGGAAGTTCTGGAGATCCAGACGCATACTATGAGTCACTGCTTACCCTCTCTGAGGTAAAATAAGGAAGTTCTGGAGATCCAGGCGCATACTGTGAGTCACTGCTTACCCTCTCTGAGGTAGAGTAAGGAGGTTCTGGAGATCCACCCGCATACTGTGAGTCACTGCTTACCCTCTCTGAGGTAGAGTAAGGAAGTTCTGGAGATCCAGGCGCATACTATGAGTCACTGCGTACTCACTCTGAGGTAGAGTAAGGAAGTTCTGGAGATCCAGGCACATACTATGAGTCACTGCGTACTCACTCTGAGGTAGAGTAAGAAAGTTCTGGAAATCCAGGGCATACTATGAGTCACTGCTTCCTTTCTCTGAGGTAGAGTAAGGAAGTTCTGGAGATCCAGGCGCATACTATGAGTCACTGCTTCCCCTCTCTGAGGTAGAGTAAGGAAGTTCTAGAGATCCAGGCGCATACTATGAGTCACTGCTCACCCTCTCTGAGGTAGAGTAAGGAAGTTCTGGAGACCAGGCGCATATTATGAGTCACTGCTCACCCTCTCTGAGGTAGAGTAAGGAAGTTCTGGAGACCAGGCGCATATTATGAGTCACTGCTCACCTCTCTGAGGTAGAGTAAGGAAGTTCTGGAGACCAGGCGCATACTATGAGTCACTGCTCACCCTCTCTGAGGTAGAGTAAGGAAGTTCTGGAGACCAGGCGCATATTATGAGTCACTGCTCACCCTCTCTGAGGTAGAGTAAGGAAGTTCTGGAGACCAGGTGCATATTATGAGTCACTGCTCACCCTCTCTGAGGTAGAGTAAGGAAGTTCTGGAGACCAGGCGCATACTATGAGTCACTGCTTACTCTCTCCTTGCCATGTCCACCTCTAGTGAACTAATTAATATTCAGGATTGGTAGCCATTGTGGTTAAGTCTAAGTGTTTACTGATTATGTAAATGCGTCTGTGTATATATTGTATGGGATTGGCAGAATCTAAATGGCTAGAACAGGTGGCTAAAACAAATAAATAAATAAATAATGGAGGGGCTGGAGCAGGAAGCAGAGGGTTTTTCTCTCCTGAATGAGATTCCTTGCACAAGTGCTGTCTGCCTATGCCTAGGGAAGGGGAGGCTTCTGTAATGGGTCCTGGGGCCAGGACTGAGGGAGCGTGCTGGGGTCATATCGGGAGTTGGGGTTTACAAAGAGAATATGGGTATGAGAGAGTGGGGAAGGGATAAGCAGTTGAAGAGAGATATGCATGGCCCCCCCTCCCCTCCCCTCCTTATCCACATTGAAACTCAAAAGTTGCCAGGTATGTCGTTTGCAGAGAGGTGACTGGGTGGAAAATGTTGTGAGAGTGGACCCTTGGGCTGAGGTGGAGTTGGCGTGACCTGCAGGGAGGAGTCCTCTAGGTCCCTACCTTCGGCAGGCGGAGCTGACTGAAGCAGAGGCCCAACTCGATCTTCACCTGTACCAGTCCTTGTTCCCCTTAGGTTGAGCCCTTAAGTGCTGGTGCCCGCTAGACTTAGCACGGACCTCTGTGGAGATGATCATCCACACATAGAAGAGGATATGGGCCAGCACAGGAAGAGAAAGCGGAGTCAGGTCACGCAATGGTCAAGGCAGGCAGCAGACAAGCAGAGTCAGATTCCGGCTGAGGCAGTGGCAGGTAGGGTATGCTCAGGATCGAAGTCGAGGCAGAAGGTCAGGCCAGGCAGAAGTCAAGAAGAGTCAAATCCAACAGAGGGGATGAGGAACCAGAAGAACAAGAGGAACAGTAGAAGCAGTGTTCCTCTTGGAGGATGGACAAGGAGGACGAGAACTCAGGACCACGACCAAGAACACAGCAGGAACCAGGAAAAGACATCAGGAGCAAGAAACGCTGAGGCAAAGCACTACTCCGAACAGGCAATCTATTGCCAAGGCATTGGAGGAGTATGTGGTGTAGCCTTATATAGGACCCAGCCTGTGATGTCATCAGAGGGCTGGCTGGCCATTCCTGCCACTGCCCTTTTAACTGTGAGGGAAATCGGCCACGCCCGCACCTAGGGAGGCAGAAGAAACAGCTTCTGGGAAGGTGGCCCAGGCCCTGATGTCCCAGTGGCATCCTGTGTACAGTTCTGGTCGCCGCATCTCAAAAAAGATATAATTTCGATGGAGAAGGTACAGAGAAGGGCTACCAAAATGATAAGGGGAATGGAACAGCTCCCCTATGAGGAAAGACTAAAGAGGTTAGGACTTTTCAGCTTGAAGAAGAGACGGCTGAGGGGGGATATGATAGAGGTGTTTAAAATCATGAGAGGTCTAGAACGGGTAGATGTGAATCGGTTATTTACTCTTTCGGATAGTAGAAAGACTAGGGGGCACTCCATGAAGTTAGCATGGGGCACATTTAAAACTAATCGGAGAAAGTTCTTTTTTACTCAACGCACAATTAAACTCTGGAATTTGTTGCCAGAGGATGTGGTTAGTGCAGTTAGTGTAGCTGGGTTTAAAAAGGATTGGATAAGTTCTTGGAGGAGAAGTCCATTACCTGCTGTTAATTAAGTTCACTTAGAGAATAACCACTGCCATTAGCAATGGTTACATGGAATAGACTTAGTTTTTGGGTACTTGCCAGGTTCTTATGGCCTGGATTGGCCTCTGTTGGAAACAGGATGCTGGGCTTGATGGACCCTTGGTCTGACCCAGTATGGCATGTTCTTCACTGGGGAGAATGCAGCTGGAGCGACGCGGCATGGCTTCCTGCTGCGCTCAAAGGAGGATGCTGTGCGGGACCACCGGAAGCAGCAGGGGAGATGTGGCATCGAGAGTCCACGCAGCCAGGCCTGGCTGGCAGGTAAGTGCGGCGGGCCGCTGGATGGGCCCATGCAATCGTACCTCCTCCTCTAAACCCCCTCCCTGAGGGTTTAGCTTTCCAGAGGGGTGTGGCATGAAATTCTTTCAGGAGATTTTTACCTAGAATACTGGAAGCAGACTCCTGTAGTGAGAACAGGAGAGTGCGGTTGCTGGCTTGAGAGAGTCCCAACCCCAGGGCAAAGTTCCAAGGTATGTGCCGTGGCAGGAGGACAAATCCGGGCAAAGAGACTTTTGGACACATGGAGACATGAAGCACTTGTTGATGCCCATGCTAGAGCCTTACAATCCAGACGAGAGAAAATGAAGATGGTCTTGGTGGCTTTATCTGGAAATAGAGATGGCTGGAGTGAGAAGTGCTTGTAGCGCTGATTAAGAAAGCCCCAACACTGCTTCAGATCTCCGGCATAATGGGGAGGCGCCGGCAGAGAAATAGAGGGGCGACTTGGAGCTGCAGGAGCGGAGAGAATCGCTGCTGGCGGCAGTGGTGCAACATGAATTGCTGGAACGTCCAGCCGGGCGTTGAGATGTTCCATGGAAGCTGCCAGAGCCTCGAGGAAGCCCATGCGAACCCACCACTTCCTCTTCCGGGCCGCATGAGCAGGAAGAAGGAGAAGTCACGCCATTGGCGCCCCCAGACCAGTGGTGCCCTAGGCGGATGCCCTGCATCTGGGGGATTTGCAAAGCATGGTGTCAGCTTCCAGAGTCCTCAGGCACAAATCTTCCAGAAAATTGTAATGATTCATTAGCCTTGAAGGCAGCACAGCGACGGCCTTCTTATGCCACCTGAACAAGTTCCAGCACAGCTCTGGATCCACTTCAAAATCCGGGTTCAGACAGAAACTCTGTAACCGGAGCAGCCCGCTCTGTCACCCCCACAGACGGAAATATCAGACCAAGCCACAAGAGACCTGCTGATGCTTCCTACCAGCGGGGTCATTAGCCCAGCTTCAGGGGTGTCTTGGGTCACACTGCTTCTCCAGCTTTTGGAGGTCATGAACTCCAGACCTTCTCCCATAATAGGGTCCCTCTCCTCCGCGAAAGTTATTCAGATATTGTGGAACGTTCCGGTGTCTTGGACATCCAGAATTCCTACAGTAAGCCTCGCCTATCTAAAGTCTCAGACTGGAGGCACTCCTCCAAGATGAAGGTCAATCCTTCAAAATGGGAAGCCATTTGGTTGACTCGCACTTCTCTTTCTTCTGCTCTTCCAATTCCGATGATGGCAGGTTGTGCTATTCCAATTAAAAATACAATCACTTCTGACAACCAACTCAAGTTTTCCCATCATGTCTCCAAGGCGCTTAAGTCTGTTTATCTTTTTCTCACATTTGTACGTTGTCTCCAGCCATTTTTGGATAGCTCTGGTCTACAAGTTCTAACTCATGCCCTTGTTATCATCTCTAGGCTAGATCACTGTAAGGCGTTATTACATGGCCTTTCTGCAGCTGGCACAAAACACAGCTGATAAGCTCATTTTTCACAAATCTAAATATGGTCATGTCACCCCGCTGCTGATTAATTTACATTGGGCTTCCGGCATCTTTTCCTATCTGATTTAAAATTGGATGCCTTACTTGTAAGGCTTTGAGGTGGGGCCCTCTTTCTTATCTCCCCTGTCTTCCTTCTCATCAGTTACGGTCTTCACATCAAGAACTTTTAGTGCTACCTTCTATTTGTAATATTCATTTTGAAAGCTCACATGTAATTTTTTTTTCTTGCCTATCCCCTCACCTTTGGAATTCTTTACCTCTTAATATTCGTCTTGAGAAAGACCTTTTAAAATTTAGGAAGGCACTAAAATCTTATTTGTTTGCCCAGGCTTTTTCACAATGCATTGTTAATTAAATCAGCCAGTATATGTTTATTTCACATTTTATTATTTGAATTTTATCTGTATTTAGTTATTTTTTATTGTATTTTGGGGGGGTTTTAGATTTGATTTGTAGTTTTTATTACTAATTTTGTTTATGTTGTCTGTATATTGCTTTGCTAGCTTTGCCTATTTTATTTGCACATCACTTTGTTTTACATTTGTAATTAATTGCAATTAATCACGTCTTAATAAAGATAAACCTCTCCCCACTCCCAGCCACTGCTGTGCGAACAGATCTCAGACCTCCGAGAAACTTAGACATAATTCCCTTCTCAGGATTGAAGGTGGAGATAAGGTGTGCTGCTATTGTTAGAAGAGTGCATGGCAGGAGGAATCTGTCTGCACAGGGAGGACCGTAGTCTGTGGAGGGCTCTATTGCAGGTTAGCTTAAGGAACAGTGCCACCTGCTGGCACTTAAGCACACGGCATTCCAGGAGACAGAAGTTGTGCAGGGGAGTTCCAGGAGGCAGAGAAGTGGTCCCTCACCCTCAAGGATCTTAAATAACCTCCCCAACCCTCCCCCGGAACCCTCCTTATGCTAGAGTTATAAAACTGAAGCTGTCCAGAGAGACCACCCTTTTCCTGGGGTGAGAGAACATTTCCCTTTGATGCTCACATCTAGGGTTCCCCCCATTACTGGATCTGTCCTTCTCATTCTAGAATATTCCCTTCGTCCTGAGAGAGATGGAGAGCTGTCTCTGGCTTGATACCTTCCTGCTATGGTCCTCTCCTGTCCTATCCCAAAGCTACTAGTCCACAGCCCTCCCCCATAAAATCCACTGTGAGCCACTGGGCCCCTGCACAGGAACTGAACATCTGACACTGATTACTGCCTGATGCCATTTAATCAGAAATCTCTCCAATAGAGGAGCTGAGGACCTGGAACTCATTTCACTATTGATTCTGTTTTTCATTACAGCTGCTCCGAACAAATCAGGAGTGTAGTGGTAGTAGCAGTCCTATAGAGAGTGTGATGGAAGCAGCCGTCCTATAGAGAGTGTGATGGAAGCAGCAGTGCTATAGAGAGCCTGATGGAAGCAGCAGTGCTACAGAGAGCGTGATGGAAGCAGCAGTGCTACAGAGAGTGTGATGGAAGCAGCCGTCCTATAGAGAGTGTGATGGAAGCAGCCGTCCTATAGAGAGAGTGATGGAAGTAGCAGCTCTATAGAGAGCCTGATGGAAGCAGCAGTGCTATAGAGAGCATGATGGAAGCAGCCGTGCTATAGAGAGTGTGATGGAAGCAGCCGTCCTATAGAGAGTGTGATGGAAGCAGCAGTGCTATAGAGAGCGTGATGGAAGTAGCAGTGCTATAGGGAGTATGATGGAAGTAGCAGTGCTATAGAGAGCATGATGGAAGCAGCAGCGCTGTAGGGAACGTGATGGAAGTAGCAGTGCTATAAAGAGTTTAATGGAAACAGCAGTGCTGCAGGGAGTATTATGGAAGCAGCAGTGCTATAAACAGCGTGATGTAAGCAGCAGTGCTATAGAGAGCCTGATGGAAGCAGCAGTGCTATAAACAGCGTGATGGAAGCAGCAGTGCTATAAAGAGTTTAATGGAAACAGCAGTGCTGCAGGGATTATTATGGAAGCAGCAGTGCTATAAACAGCGTGATGGAAGCAGCAGTGCTATAGAGAGCCTGAAGGAAGCAGCAGTGCTATAGAGAGCCTGAAGGAAGCAGCAGTGCTATAAACAGCGTGATGGAAGCAGCAGTGCTATAAAGAGTTTAATGGAAGCAGCAGTGCTATAGAGAGCCTGATGGAAGCCGCAGTGCTATAAACAGCGTGATGGAAGCAGCAGTATGTTCGGGACAGATTACAAGTGAATAATCACCATTTAAACTACCAATGATTTGCAATCTGAGCTGCAAGCTCTCCAAGAAGGGTGAATCCAGGTATTCCAAGAACTATCCTCTTATTCAGCACATCTGGCAATGGGAACTTAAAATGGTGCTGACGTGGAGCCAACAGAAGGTTCTTCACTGCAAAGCAAGGGTAAGCAGTGCAAGCCCTCAGCTCTTCCCTGGTAACAGAGCCCAGGGACGTTCTGTCTGCAGAACGTTCTTCCCTCCTAACCTCTGTACCAGTCCCTACCGCACGTCCTGCTGGGAGAAACTGGGACTGCAGGAGCTGTCAGGCCGGTACAGTACAGTGCGCTCCGGTGGAGCGCACTGTTAACCTGCGTTTGGACGCGCGTTTGACGCGCTAGCTTTACCCCTTATTCAGTAAGGGGTCGAAAACACGCATCCAACCCCCCCGAAACTAATAGCACCCGCAACATGCAAATGCACGCTGATGGCGCTATTAGTCATTCCCGCGCGATTCAGAAAGGAAAATGTGCAGCCAAGCCACTCATTTTACTTTCAGAAATTAGCGCCTACCCAAAGGTAGGCGCTAATTTCTCCGGGCACCGGGAAAGTGCACAGAAAAGCAGTAAAAACTGCTTTTCTGTGCACCCTCCGACTTAATATTATGGAGATATTAAGTCGGAGGTCCCAAAGTAAAAAATAATTTAAAAAAAAAAATTTTTAATTGGCCCATGGCTCACGGGTTGAAAACCGGACGCTCAATTTTGCCGGCGTCCGGTTTCCGAGCCCGTGGCTGTCAGCGGGCTTGAGAACCGACGCCGGCAAAATTGAGCGTCGGCTGTCAAACCCGCTGACAGCCACCGCTCCGGTCCAAAAAGAGGCGCTAGGGACGCGCTAGTGTCCCTAGCGCCTCTTTTTACCGCGGGCCCTCATTTAAATACAGAATCGCGCGCCCAGGAGAGTGGCCTGTGCGCTCACTGAATCGGCCTGTGTGTGAGCGAAGCCCCTGCACCATTTCCTACGCTGTTTTCTGTCTGATGATGGTGGCAGCAGAGCTGTGCATAGGGAACACTGCTGGGGACGTTTGAAACGTGATTGAATACATTTTGTAGGCTGACACTGATTCCCATCCTGGAAGCTGTCAGTGCAGGGCGGGATGGAGCCCAGCTGCTTCCTGAATGGAGAGGCTTTCAGTTATCAGCGTTCACTAATTGCAGCTGGCCCCAGGGAGGAAATGCATTTAGTCACGTCCTAGCAGCCACGACTGCTGTCTGTGCTTTGACAGAGAGCGCGTGTATGTGTGTGTGTGTGTGTGCATGTGTGTGTATGTATATATGTTTGTGTGCTTCTGTCTATGTGTGTAGGTGCATGTACGTGTATGTATGTTTGTGTGCTTTCATCTATGTGTATGTGCGCGCGTGCATGTAAGCATATATATATATATATATGTTTGTGTGCTTTCGTGTATCTGTGTGCACGTGCATGTGTATGTGTGTGTATGTATATATATTTGTGTACTTTCATGTATGTGTGCACACGTGTGCATATGTGTATGCATGTGTGTATGTGTATGTATATATATATTTGTGTGCTTTCATGTATGTGTGCACACGTGTGCATGTGTATGCATGTGTGTATGTGTATGTATATATATATTTGTGTGCTTTCATGTATGTGTGTGCACGCGCGTGCATGTGTGTATGTGTATGTATATATATTTGTGTACTTTCATGTATGTGTGCACACGTGTGCATATGTGTATGCATGTGTGTATGTGTGTGTATGTATATATATTTGTGTGCTTTCATGTATGTGTGCACGCGCGTGCATGTGTGTATGTGTATATGTGTGAATGTATATATATTTGTGTGCTTTCATGTATGTGTGTGCACACGTGTGCATATGTGTATGCATGTGTGTGTGTGCATGACTGTGTGTGCGCTGGAAGTGTCAGAGCTGCCAAGGAAGGACAATGTTTAAGTAGGAGATTTTCAGCCTATGTCCCCTACCCCATTCCTGCTCTGTTTCTGGTCCCTCATTCCCAATTTCCAAATCTACGCTTTCACCCTTCTCATTAGAACAACTCTAGACCCTCTCTCTCCACCCATCCTGATCAACTCAGGCTCATATACTGCACTGCTGACGCTTTCTCTGCACTCCAGCCTCTCTCTCTCTCTCTCTCTGAAGCCTCCGATAGAGGGAGACCACGCTGGAAAAAAACCAGTAGAACTAGGGGTCACGATTTGAAACTCCAGGGAGGAAGACTCAGAACCAATGTCAGGAAGTATTTCTTCACAGAGAGGGTGGTGGATGCCTGGAATGCCCTTCCGGAAGAAGCGGTGAAGACTAAAACTGTGAAGGATTTCAAAGGGGCATGGGATAAACACTGTGGATCCATAAAGGCTAGAGGATGGGAATGAAGAGAAGAGCCATGGGGGTGGCTTGCTGGAATGGTGGCTACTACCTGGTGATTACTATCCTTACTCAATAAGCCTTCACACGGTTAATGCAACTCCAACATTGCTCTCTGCTTCAATGGCAAGGGGAAATGTGGAAAAGAGGATTTGCATTCAGACAACAACCAACGAGGACTGAACTTCACAATCTGGGTAAACAAATAAGCGTGGGGGTAGCTTGGTAGCTTGCTTATTGCGGCAGTTACTACCCTAAACCAATTAAGCCTGATACATCAATTTGAATGCATATACAGCATTGCTCTCTGCTTCAATGGCAGGGGGAAATGTAGAAAAGAGGATTTACATTCAGACAACATCCAACAAGGCATTGATCTGTGCAGTCTGGGTAAACAAGCATCGGGGTAACTTGCTTAATGCGGCAGTTAATACCCTTAACCATTAAGCCTTATGCTCACCTTTGATGCAACTCCATCATTACTCTCTGCATCAATGACAGGGGATGACAGGAAATTCGAATCAGTTACCAACAAGGGCCCTGAACCTGGTGGTCGGTGAAACAGATAAGTATGGGAAAATAAGTGTGGGAGCTTGCTGGGCAGACTGGATGGGCCGATTGGTCTTTTTCTGCCGTCATTTCTATGTTAGAGCTGTGAATGCTTTCTGGCCAGTAGGGAAACACAGAGAGTGGCAGAGTCTTCTCGCATGAACTGGTGGCAGCAAAACACAAGTGGTTCTGCTGGGGCTCTGGGTCCATCCACGGGCTGTAAAATGCATGTACTTTGCAGTTTCAAGCTAATGGTGGAAGACAGTGCCCTGGACTCCCTACTTCCAGCTTGCCACTTGTAACAGTGCTGCTCCCCCTTATCCATTGGGCGGAAGTTTAGGTTGCCCCCTTGGGCAAGCGAGAGATGACCCACCAAAGCAAGAGTTTCCCATTGATTGCAGGAGACTTCATAGGTCTTCAGTTTGTACTACTACTGCCTGGGCTGGAGCTTCCCTGTGGTGAGGACTATGTATATTTGTGGGGGTGGGTGTGAGTCTGTGTGGGTGTGTGTAGTTTACACTGCCACTGCCTGTGCTGTTCCTGTCCTGTGGTAGGCCACCATGTGCGCACGCATGTATATATGCCTGCGCGTGTTTATGTGCGCGCGAGTGTAGCTTGCACTGCCGCTGCCTGTGCTGTTCCTGTCCTGTGGTAGGTCACCATGTGCGCACGCGTGTATAAAAGCACGTGCGCATGTTTATGTGCGCGCGAGTGTAGCTTGCACTGCCGCTGCCTGTGCTGTTCCTGTCCTGTGGTAGGCCACCATGTGCGCACGCATGTATATATGCCTGCGCGTGTTTATGTGCGCGCGAGTGTAGCTTGCACTGCCGCTGCCTGTGCTGTTCCTGTCCTGTGGTAGGTCACCATGTGCGCACGCGTGTATAAAAGCACGTGCGCATGTTTATGTGCGCGCGAGTGTAGCTTGCACTGCCGCTGCCTGTGCTGTTCCTGTCCTGTGTTAGGCCACCATGTGCGCACGCGTGTATAAAAGCACGTGCGCATGTTTATGTGCGCGCGAGTGTAGCTTGCACTGCCGCTGCCTGTGCTGTTCCTGTCCTGTGGTAGGTCACCATGTGCGCACGCGTGTATATAAGCACGTGCACATGTTTATGTGCGCGCGAGTGTAGCTTGCACTGCCGCTGCCTGTGCTGTTCCTGTCCTGTGGTAGGCCACTATGTGCGCTCGCATGTATATATGCGCGTATGTGTTTATTTGCGCATGAGTGTAGCTTGCATTGCCGCTGCCTGTGCTGTTCCTGTCCTGTGGTAGGTCACCATGTGCGCACGCGTGTATATAAGCACGTGCGCATGTTTATGTGCGCGCGAGTGTAGCTTGCACTGCCGCTGCCTGTGCTGTTCCTGTCCTGTGTTAGGCCACCATGTGCGCATGCGTGTATATAAGCACGTGCGCATGTTTATGTACGCGCGAGTGTAGCTTGCACTGCCACTGCCTGTGCTGTTCCTGTCCTGTGGTAGGCCACTATGTGAGCACGCGTGTATATGTGAGTGCGAGTGTAGCTTGCACTGCCTGCTGCCTTTGCTGTTCCTGTCCTGTGGTAGGCCACTATGTGCTCACGCGTGTATATAAGCACGCACGCGTGTTTATGTGCGTGCGAGTGTAGCTTGCACTGCCGCTGCCTGTGCAGTACGTGCTCGTTGGTACTCACTTCTTGTGGCTGCCTCCTAATGACAGCTGCAGGCAGCTCAGAAACCGAAGCTTCCTAATAGAATAAATCTGGTCTAGGGCAGCCAACAACAGATGCCTATGGAGGGGGAATTCAGAGGCTGGGGGGGGGGGGGGGGGGGAGAGGCGTTTTTTACAAAGAGGTAGGGTTGGGGGAAGAGGAGGGGCCTTTGCCATGCACATTAATGTTTTTGGACTCGAGCACTGGGGTCGCTTCTGGGATGATGGGGGTGAGACGGTGATCTCACAAGACCCGGGGGGAGGGGGGGGGGATGAAGGTTGCACATGTCAGGGGGGGGCTCTTTAATACAAAGGCAGCCCTGGGATGAGGGGCTGACATCGCACAGCATTTGTGGGGTACAAACCCCTGAGCTGCTGTACCGAGTACTTCAACTTCGTAAACCCCATGTTATCTTCCTGCTCTGCGGGCGAATACCGAAGCTTAGTAAGTGATTCCTTTGTAAGCTCTCTGGGGCAGGGACCTGCCTACTGTACCTCGATGCAACTCTCCTTGAGCTGGGGGTTTGGAAAGGCGAGTAATTCCATGTTAAAACCCGAAAACAGAGGGATCTCAGCAAGGCTGGCCCTTGGGAATGAACAGGCAGTGAGGGAAATCTCCTCGGCAGGCTCACAGAGCTGCCCCAGCCCCAGCTGGAAAACCCGAGGCCTCCTACATGCTTGCAGAAAGCCTGACAGCAGCAGACTCCTAGACCAAGCGGGGTCACAGGCGGCTGCATACGAGATACCCCGCCTGGCTAGGATGGAGGTGCAACCCCTGTACAGCAACAGAAATGCAGGCCACAGGCCCCTAAAGATGGAACCAGCGCTTCTGAGAAACCCGGACAAAAACACCCCCCATGCAAAAAAAAAAAAGGTATTTATTACATAAGCGAAAAACCAGCACTCTCTCACCCTCCGTTACCTACCCTGCACCCTCCGTTTCCTTCCCATGCTAACAACTCCTCGGCTGCACACTGTATGCATCTGATTCAGGCGGAAAAGCAGCCCAGCAACAGCACCCGCGCTGCGGAAACCCCAATAAACCCCTAATCAGCTGGAGAGGAAGCCCCTAAAACCAGAAGCCCTAGAAATAACCACCCCCAGCAGGGCAGAAACTGATACAGAGCTAAGCAAATGCCCCCCCCGGGCTGTGAGCAGCTCAGCCCCAGCGATGGGAGCTGCTCTCGGAGCCAGTGTGGCCCTGGGGGGGGGGGGGGGGGGGGGGGGGGGGGGGGCAAGGATGAGGCAGGGACGGGGGCTGCGCTGAGCTCCCTGGGGGGCAGGGACGGGGGCTGGGCTGAGCTCCCTGGGGGGCAGGGACGGGGGCTGCACTGAGCTCCCTGGGGGGGGCGGGAACGGGGGCTGCACTGAGCTCCCTGGGGGGGCAGGGATGGGGCCTGCACTGAGCTGCCTGGGGGACGGGGGCTGGGCTGAGCTCCCTGGGGGGCGGGGACGGGGGCTGCACGGAGCTCCCTGGGGGGCAGGGACGGGGGCTGCACTGAGCTCCCTGGGGGGCAGGGACGGGGGCTGCACTGAGCTCCCTGGGGGGACAGGGACGGGGGCTGCACGGAGCTCCCTGGGGGGCGGGGACGGGGGCTGCACTGAGCTCCCTGGGGGGCGGGGACGGGGGCTGCACTGAGCTCCCTGGGGGGACAGGGACGGGGGCTGCACGGAGCTCCCTGGGGGGCAGGGACGGGGGCTGCACTGAGCTCCCTGGGGGGCGGGGACGGGGCTGGGCTGAGCTCCCTGGGGGGCAGGGACGGGGGCTGGGCTGAGCTCCCTGGGGGGCGGGGATGGGGCCTGCACTGAGCTCCCTGGGGGACGGGGGCTGGGCTGAGCTCCCTGGGGGACAGGGACGGGGGCTGCACTGAGCTCCCTGGGGGGGCAGGGACGGGGGCTGCGCTGAGCTCCCTGGGGGGCGGGGACGGGGGCTGCACTGAGCTCCCTGGGGGGGCAGGGACGGGGGCTGGGCTGAGCTCCCCGGGGGACAGGGACGGGGGCTGCACTGAGCTCCCTGGGGGGGCAGGGACGGGGGCTGCGCTGAGCTCCCTGGGGGGCAGGGATGGGGCCTGCACTGAGCTCCCTGGGGGCCGGGGGCTGGGCTGAGCTCCCTGGGGGGCAGGGATGGGGCTGGGCTGAGCTCCCTGGGGGGCGGGGATGGGGCTGCGCTGAGCTCCCTGGGGGACGGGGGCTGGGCTGAGCTCCCTGGGGGGCAGGGATGGGGCTGGGCTGAGCTCCCTCGGGGGCAGGGATGGGGGCAGCGCAGCCCCCGTCCCTGGGGGGCAGGGACGGGGGCTGTTCTGAGCTCCCTGGGGGGCAGGGACGGGGCTGGGCTGAGCTCCCTGGGGGGCAGGGATGGGGGCTGCACGGAGCTCCCTGGGGGGGCAGGGACGGGGGCTGCGCTGAGCTCCCTGGGGGGCAGGGACGGGGGCTGCGCTGAGCTCCCTGGGGGACGGGGGCTGGGCTGAGCTCCCTGGGGGGCAGGGATGGGGGCTGCGCTGAGCTCCCTGGGGGGGCAGGGACGGGGGCTGCGCTGAGCTCCTTGGGGGACGGGGGCTGGGCTGAGCTCCCTGGGGGGCAGGGACGGGGGCTGCGCTGAGCTGCCTGGGGGGGCAGGGACGGGGGCTGCGCTGAGCTCCCTGGGGGACGGGGGCTGGGCTGAGCTCCCTGGGGGGCAGGGACGGGGGCTGCGCTGAGCTCCCTGGGGGACGGGGGCTGGGCTGAGCTCCCTGGGGGGCAGGGACGGGGGCCGCGTGGGAATTCCCTCTGGGTGGATGGACACTTTGGTCAGTATCTGCCCCTTGAAGTTTGACCCCTGTGAGTTCCTGGCACTCGGTCGCACCCCACGGAGAAAAGCAGAATCCCCCCCCCCTCCCCACCTCCTGGGGCATCAGTTACCAAATTCTCTGAGACTTTTCATAAAGCTGCAGCAATGATGTGGCAAATATGCATCCTAGTGATTTCAGTATTAAAAAATGTCGTATTGTATTATTTTGTAATCTGCTTATTTAGTTAGTTTAATGCCCATTTTAGCAATTTTACTGGGCAATTTCATTACTTTTGATAATTTAAAAGTTTTAATACTTTTGAACTTTTACATGTTTTATTATAGTTTTACTTCTTGGATATAGGGAATTTAATAAGTTTTATTGGACCTGGATTAAATATATGAACCTTATTTACAATGTAATCCGACGTGAAAACAAATGTTCGGTATGTAAAAATGTTAAATAAATAAAATAAAGAAATGTGCATTTTAAAATATACATTTAAAACTTTAAAAATAGTCATTTTCTGACTTTTGTGTGTCCAGTTTATTTGGTTCCTTATTGGAGGAAAAGGAATCTTCGTGGTTGAGGGCGGGAGAGGAAGGAAGCTGGGGGTGTGGAGAGGGGATCTCAGAGGGAAGGGGGAGGATCGAGGCACAGAGGGAGGAGAGGAGCAGCAGAGGAAGGGACGATCCTCTCCCCCACACAGCACCAGCTTTTGGGGGTCTACGACCCGTGTGGCTGCACAGGGGGCCCTGCTCTATTGCGTCCGGCGCTGCGAGGGCTTAACCCCCTGACCTGTCGTCCTTGCCCTCAGACCCGGGTCAGCCCCACCGTCGCCCACCGGCCGCTCTCCAACATGCCAAGGAGCTGCTGGCCATAGCGCGGCCGGACGCTGCCGACTCCAGCGCCCCTCTCCCTGGGCAGGCGCAGGCCGTCTCTCCTCACCCCCGCGCTCCCTGAGGCGACCTCGCCGGCGGTGCTGCCCTACAAACGGGCCGGTGACCCCCCCGAACAGCAGGTCCAGCTGCTTGCTGAGTAGCGCGTGTACTTCCCAGCGTGCCAGCCCTCCTTCCAGCATTGTCTGCGGCGTTCATCCTCCTCTCTCCCTTCCACGCTGTCCCCTCACCGTTTCCCACATCGCATCCCGTTCTAACCCGTAAGTCTAGCAACCTCTAGAGAAATTGGGGCAATTCCTAATACACATTTCCCCCCACCCAGTGGTGAATTACTGCCCCCTGCTCCCAGAGCCTGACGATCACATAGGCCAGTGGCACCCAAACCTGTCCTAGAGAACCCCCCGGCTTTCAGGATTTCTGCAATGAATATGCATGAGAGGGACGGCACTGGAGATCTCTCTCATGCATATTCATTGCAGATCGTGGCGGGGATCCCTGAGGACAGGTTTGGGAACCACTGATATAGGCCACGTGTCAATCAGTCTCCAGGGGTGCAAAGCCCCCTAACCTTGCAGGAGGGAGAGGGCACCCACTCACCATTTTATCTACTGGTGCCCATTACCCCCACACCTCTCCCGGCTGATCCTCTATAACCCGACTTCCAGTCTGCGTGGGAATGGGTTACTGGGACCAGTGCTGGTGCCCATTACCCCCACACCTCTCCTGGCTGATCCTCTATAACCCGACTTCCAGTCTGCGTGGGAATGGGTTACTGGGACCAGTGCTGGTGCTCATTACCCCACACCTCTCCCGGCTGATCCTCTATAACCCGACTTCCAGTCTGCGTGGGAATGGGTTACTGGAACCAGTGCTGGTGCCCATTACCCCCACACCTCTCCCGGCTGATCCTCTATAACCCGACTTCCAGTCTGCGTGGGAATGGGTTACTGGGACCAGTGCTGGTGCCCATTACCCCCACACCTCTCCCGGCTGATCCTCTATAACCCGACTTCCAGTCTGCGTGGGAATGGGTTACTGGGACCAGTGCTGGTGCTCATTACCCCCACACCTCTCCTGGCTGATCCTCTATAACCCGACTTCCAGTCTGCGTGGGAATGGGTTACTGGGACCAGTGCTGGTGCCCATTACCCCCCACACCTCTCCTGGCTGATCCTCTATAACCCGACGTCCAGTCTGCGTGGGAATGGGTTACTGGGACCAGTGCTGGTGCTCATTACCCCCACACCTCTCCTGGCTGATCCTCTATAACCCGACTTCCAGTCTGCGTGGGAATGGGTTACTGGTACCAGTGCTGGTGCCCATTACCCCCACACCTCTCCTGGCTGATCCTCTATAACCCGACTTCCAGTCTGTGTGGGAATGGGTTACTGGGACCAGTGCTCGTGCCCATTACCCCCACACCTCTCCTGGCTGATCCTCTGTAACCCGACTTCCAGTCTGCGTGGGAATGGGTTACTGGGACCAGTGCTGGTGCTCATTACCCCCACACCTCTCCTGGCTGATCCTCTGTAACCCGACTTCCAGTCTGCGTGGGAATGGGTTACTGGGACCAGTGCTGCTGCTCATTACCCCCACACCTCTCCCGGCTGATCCTCTATAACCCGACTTCCAGTCTGCGTGGGAATGGGTTACTGGGACCAGTGCTGGTGCTCATTACCCCCACACCTCTCCCGGCTGATCCTCTGTAACCCGACTTCCAGTCTGCGTGGGAATGGGTTACTGGGACCAGTGCTGGTGCTCATTACCCCCACACCTCTCCCGGCTGATCCTCTATAACCCGACTTCCAGTCTGCGTGGGAATGGGTTACTGGGACCAGTGCTGGTGCTCATTACCCCCACACCTCTCCCGGCTGATCCTCTGTAACCCGACTTCCAGTCTGCGTGGGAATGGGTTACTGGGACCAGTGCTGGTGCTCATTACCCCCACACCTCTCCCGGCTGATCCTCTGTAACCCGACTTCCAGTCTGCGTGGGAATGGGTTACTGGGACCAGTGCTGGTGCTCATTACCCCCACACCTCTCCTGGCTGATCCTCTATAACCCGACTTCCAGTCTGCGTGGGAATGGGTTACTGGGACCAGTGCTGGTGCCCATTACCCCCACACCTCTCCTGGCTGATCCTCTATAACCCGACTTCCAGTCTGCGTGGGAATGAGTTACTGGAACCAGTGCTGGTGCTCATTACCCCCACACCTCTCCTGGCTGATCCTCTATAACCCGACGTCCAGTCTGCGTGGGAATGGGTTACTGGGACCAGTGCTGGTGCCCATTACCCCCACACCTCTCCTGGCTGATCCTCTGTAACCCGACTTCCAGTCTGCATGGGAATGGGTTACTGGTACCAGTGCTGGTGCCCATTACCCCCACACCTCTCCTGGCTGATCCTCTATAACCCGACGTCCAGTCTGCGTGGGAATGGGTTACTGGGACCAGTGCTGGTGCCCATTACCCCCACACCTCTCCTGGCTGATCCTCTGTAACCCGACTTCCAGTCTGCATGGGAATGGGTTACTGGTACCAGTGCTGGTGCCCATTACCCCCACACCTCTCCTGGCTGATCCTCTATAACCCGACTTCCAGTCTGCGTGGGAATGGGTTACTGGGACCAGTGCTGGTGCTCATTACCCCCACACCTCTCCCGGCTGATCCTCTATAACCCGACTTCCAGTCTGCGTGGGAATGGGTTACTGGGACCAGTGCTGCTGCTCATTACCCCCACACCTCTCCTGGCTGATCCTCTATAACCCGACTTCCAGTCTGCGTGGGAATGGGTTACTGGGACCAGTGCTGCTGCTCATTACCCCCACACCTCTCCTGGCTGATCCTCTATAACCCGACATCCAGTCTGCGTGGGAATGGGTTACTGGGACCAGTGCTGGTGCTCATTACCCCCACACCTCTCCTGGCTGATCCTCTATAACCCGACTTCCAGTCTGCGTGGGAATGGGTTACTGGGACCAGTGCTGGTGCTCATTACCCCCACACCTCTCCTGGCTGATATTCTATAACCCGACTTCCAGTCTGCGTGGGAATGGGTTACTGGGACCAGTGCTGCTGCTCATTACCCCCACACCTCTCCTGGCTGATCCTCTATAACCCGACTTCCAGTCTGCGTGGGAATGGGTTACTGGAACCAGTGCTGGTGCTCATTACCCCCACACCTCTCCTGGCTGATCCTCTATAACCCGACTTCCAGTCTGCGTGGGAATGGGTTACTGGAACCAGTGCTGGTGCTCATTACCCTCTCCCCTCCCTCCCAGGTCACATTCTCTAACTCCACTTTCAGGCTGCACAACAGGAGTCACTAAATTAAAGCCACATTTCCCTACCTCCGCTGGAATTTACTCTTGGCTTTGAAGCTCGTCTGACTCCTAGAGTGAGGCGGAGGCCCCTCTCCTCCTACGGCTGCTGAACAGCAAAGCCAGCAAGCATCATGCAAGAACAGCCCGGCAGGAGAGCAGCCCTGTGTGCTAAAACCATCTCTGGAGAGCCAGGAGGTGGCCACGGACTCAGACACAGGGAGCCACGGACTCACACACAGGGAGCCAGGCCACTGACAATGGAAGGGTAAACTACATTTCCCAGCAGCCCCCTGCTTCCTGTTCCTTATGGTTTACAATCCCCTAACACGTGTTCACTTTTTCTTTCTGGCTTAAGGCAGTTTTCCTCCTGAGCTTCCTTCGGATATCCCTCTGTCTTCTGGGCAATCTATTTATTTATGCGTTTAAAAGTTTTATGGTCCTCCATCTTACCGGCATTTGTTCATCTTTCCAGAGTGTCTGCGCCTGCCCGTGTGAAATCCTTCTTTCATGACATGTACATAACAAATGATACCACTGCAAGAAGCCAAAATGTAGCCTGGAATGCAACGTCATGCAAACCTTGGCCCCTGAATCGGGGTGTACCCCAAGTCTGAGCACCGTCACCATCCTATTCACTACCAGCCAGCACGCTAAGGACGTTTGGATCCATGCAGGTGCCATTCACGTTCTCATGCCAATGCCAGACGCTTGGGAAGGAAGCACAGCAGTCCTAAAATAACCCCCCTAAAGCAGTAAACGACCTGGAAGACCAACAACCGACCTCTGACAAAGAGAGACAGGGCAGAGATCCTACAGACGAGCAATTCGCCACGACCTGACAAGGCCCCTCCGATCGTCTGAGAAGATTTCATCCCGTACCCGCAGAAGGAAGCGTAAAGTCTAGGAGACGCCGTAGACTCTGCAGGGGAGAACCAAATAAGTGTAGCAACGAAGAAAGCGGTCTCGCAGCTCTGAATGGTGAAGCAAACGTGCCCCTTCCTGCTAGCAATCGCCCTCGCGCGGTAATGGAAGGAAATGGTTCTCAACCGATTTCCCATCCTGACACACCTTCCAGACCACACTCACGTGCGGCACACTGCTCGCCTCAATCCCTGGCGGAAATGTAAAAGAAAAAAGGCTCAGCAATACTTTTATTGTTAAGAATGACACAAGGGAAAGATAAGAGAACTCTCTGTGGATAGAAATTACATGAATGGTAAACATCCCACACCAGAACAGCACCAATTTCAGGCACTCAAAGAGTAAACACCTTATCTAAGAAAAGGCAGCACTGAAAATATTGCACCAGGCCTTAAGACAACAATACATCTCCTATTAGGAAAACGGACCAAGTCAGGCTGCTATAGAGCCCTACACAGAAACTACACGCCAGCAGAGAACCTCACCTGAATCACGTGCTGTCCCTCACCTAACAAGGAATAAAGAGATCAAAACGCATAACTAGAAGCCTGCAGACAAAACTGAATTGGAAACCACAACAAGCCAGAGTCTCTGTATGCAGTGCAACAAAGGAAAAAGAGAAACATCACCAGTCCTTATAAAACAAATCAAGAAATATAAAATCAGTAGCAGTAAAACCATACTAACAAAAAGAACAGATTATTTCAAAACAGCGGATGAGTGGAATATCCAATAATTAAAGCTCATATAAAAAATTTCTAGATACCAATAAAATAATTCAAAATAGCAGACAAAAAGGCCCAGAAATGAAAAATAATAAGGATACAAAAAATGTTTTGCTCTGCATACCTGGGAACGTTTGATATCCAGGTTCCCTGAGATGTGAATAAACAGGAGGAGGGGAAGTGAGGTTTGCTTGAATTTTTTTTCTTTGAATCACATACATATAAATATGCTCTCTCTCTCACACACAGGCTCCCAATCACACATTTACACACACACTGTCTCTCTCACACACAGGCTCTCAATCACACATTTACACACATGCTGTCTATCTGTCTCTCACACACAGGCTCCCAATCACACATTTACACACGCATTGTCTCTCTCACACATAGGCTCTCAATCACACATTTACACACATGCTGTCTCTCTCACACACAGGCTCCCAATCACACATTTACACCCATTCTGTCTCTCTCACACACAGGCTCCCAATCACACATTTACACACATGCTGTCTCTCTCACACACAGGCTTCCAATCACACATTTACACACATGCTGTCTCTCTCACACACAGGCTCCCAATCACACATTTACACACATGCTGTGTCTCTCACACACAGGCTCCCAATCACACATTTACACACATGCTGTCTCTCTTCCTCTCACACACACAAACAGTTTCTCAATCACACACTTACATACATGCATATGGCCCATCTAGTTTGCCCATCCATCCAATTTATCTACCCTTACAATTCTCATCACTCCCTCACAGACCCCCCTGCATGTAGACAACAAGCAAGGGGAAAATTAGGTAGATATTAAAAGAGAAAAACCACCACCGGAACAGAGGCATGGCAAAGTCCAAGCGAGCCAGACCTTTCTGACCCCGGGAGCAGCGATCTGCTCAGACTGCAGGAATCCGCCCCGTCATTGCCCTTGCCCTACTCGGTGATTTCGTTTGACTGTTATTTCCTGTTTTATGTATTAGTTTGACCATGCAGCATGTGCAAATGGCCATGCCAGGATCGCTTCGTGACTCGGAATGGGGCGAGATGCAGGGCAGTAATAGACGGGCCGGCAGCGCCCTCTCCTGACGGGCAGTGAGAAGGCGGCCCAGCCATAGACGGAAAACGTGCAGGGAGCAGAGTTAGTACCGAGAGAAATGCGATCCTCCCCTAACTATCAGATCAAGAAAAACATGGGAAGCAGACACGGTGGGACCTGTCTCCCAGATTTACACCGCTCCTGTCCGAAACGGGACACAGCCGAGAGGCTGCGGCATCAGATCAGGATCCCTCCTGCTCCCAGGATCAATGTCTCTGGGAGCCCTGGCAAAGACTCACATTGCAAAGCAAAGGTGCAGGAAAAGAGATCAGAGCTGCTGGAGGGGGGAGGGGGTAGGATAGCCCCCCGTGTGAATATATTTATTTATCATCTTCTTCCCAGGGGACAGGAAACGTTACTGCAGACTTGAATGAAAGAAAGAAAGAAAGGTGCAGAATTGCAGGGAGAATGCAGTCAATCGGAGCCCCGGGGCTGCTCTGCTTGATCCTTTCCCCTCCTCCTCCGCAGCAGTGTTGGGTCTCTCTTTACTGACACCAGCTCCGTGGCCTTTCCTTCACAACAACAACAGCAACCAACTCCCTCAAACTGAGGGGCAGCCGGGGAGAAAAACTGCACTTTCCACTCACATCAAAAAATGCGCACAGTGAGTAAAAGCAAAGCACCAACAAACAAGAGAGAGAGAACTGATCAAGCACTGCCTGCAGGTTAAAGGCCACCTCTTTCTTTCTGTCCCTAGGATACTGTCCTTGCCCCATATACACAGTGCCCTCACCCTGACCCCGCTCTCAGCACGGGGGTTATTCGTGAGGTCAGCAGGGTCCATGTGAGAGGATGAAGCCCCTGTAAGAGCTGCAGTCCTGCTTGTGGTGGGGTCTCTCCCAGGACAGGGTTCAGAGGAGAACGGAGAGCACAGAGCACCCTGAGGATTGGGAGCCAGGGTCAGAGGAAAGTGCCCTCCCCCTGACCCCGCTCTCAGCCCGGGGTTATTCGTGAGGTCAGCAGGGTCCAGGTGAGAGGATGAAGCCCCTGTAAGAGCTGCAGTCCTGCTTGTGGTGGGGTCTCTCCAAGGACAGGGTTCAGAGGAGAACGGAGAGCACAGAGCATCCTGAGGATTGGGAGCCAGGGTCAGAGGAAAGTGCCCTCCCCCTGACCCCACTCTCAGCACGGGGTTATTCGTGAGGTCAGCAGGGTCCATGTGAGAGGGTGAAGCCCCTGTAAGAGCTGCAGTCCTGCTTGTGGTGGGGTCTCTCCCAGGACAGGGTTCAGAGGAGAACGGAGAGCCCAGAGCATCCTGAGGATTGGGAGCCAGGGTCAGGGGAAAGTGCCCTCCCCCTGACCCCGCTCTCAGCACGGGGTTATTCGTGAGGTCAGCAGGGTCCATGTGAGAGGGTGAAGCCCCTGTAAGAGCTGCAGTCCTGCTTGTGGTGGGGTCTCTCCCAGGACAGGGTTCAGAGGAGAACGGAGAGCGCAGAGCATCCTGAGGATTGGGAGCCAGGGTTAGGGGAAAGTGCCCTCCCCCTGACCCCGCTCTCAGCACGGGGTTATTCGTGAGGTCAGCAGGGTCCATGTGAGAGGGTGAAGCCCCTGTAAGAGCTGCAGTCCTGCTTGTGGTGGGGTCTCTCCCAGGACAGGGTTCAGAGGAGAAGGAGAGCACAGAGCATCCTGAGGATTGGGAGCCAGGGTCAGAGGAAAGTGCCCTCCCCCTGACCCCGCTCTCAGCACGGGGGTTATTCGAGAGTTCAGCAGTGTTTCCAGGTAGTTTTGTTAGTTTTAATCATTGGGTGTTATTTGATGTGTGCGCTGTTTTTCAAATTTGTTTTGGAGCTGGAACTTTTTTTTTTTTTTTAGTTTTTGATTATTGGATGTCACTATTTGTCTATTTTGAAATATTCCTTTTACTAGTGCTGTTTTATATTTCTTCATTTTATTGTTGCATTACTTTTACTTGAGTGTTTGGAAGGGGGTGGAGTAAAGCAGAAGGTTCACCTAGGCTGCCTAATACACTTGCGGTGGCCCTGCCAGACTATGGGCATGGTTATCTTCCACCTTTTGTAATGCATGGAATGCATCTGGTCTGGGCTTCCAAAATGGTATTTTTAAACAGCCATGCCAGTTGTAAACTCTTGACCTTTACAGCTGCTTTCAGTTTTTTGTTAAACCTTGCCACAAGAGAGCGCGAGAGGGGACCTGATGGACTGGGAGAAAAATTGCAAATTTAAGCACAAAAAGAGCAAAGCTCCAAAAACCATGAGGCAACTGCACCGTGGTAAAAAGACTGAAGGGTGACCTCATGCGGACACACGAATAGCAGCAGGTGGGCATGCTCAGTCTGCCAGTCAAAGCTTCTAGAAACTGAAGAAAGTTTTCCACGTTGGGCTCCATCTGAGGACGATCCTGCTTGTCCCATTCTCTGAAGCAGTACTGACTGAGGGCCTGTCCTGCAGTATAAGTATCTGTACAGACACAGCAAGCAGTGAGACTGTCACCAACTAAGCTGCCATATACACACTGCTGGCTGTCCCAGACTATAGAGCAGCCAGTCCAGGGGTGCGAGTCCCCACTACAGAGGGAAAAGGGGAATCTGACTCAGACAGTAACAACGAGGACCCTGACTTACGGTTTGGGGAACAAATAAACATGGGGGTAACTTGCTGATTTGTTACTTACTACCTTTAAGCACTAAGCCTGATACTTTTGATGCGGCTCCATCATTGCTCTCTGCTTCCACGGCAGGGGATGGGGAAAATTGGATTCGGACAGCATCCCGGGGCCCTGCCTGATAAGCATGGGGGGAAACCTGCACAGAGCAGCGCATACTGGCATAAGCTTGCTGGGCAGACTGAGTTCCAGTTTCTGTGTAAGTGGAAGATTTATGGGACTGGAATTTCCACCAAGGAATTTGACAATTACTAAATGAACCAGAGAGGTATTTGTGAGGCTGTGCTCAATCAACCGTCTGCACCAAAATATATTTTCCCTTTTTTGTGCCTGCACTTGCTGGAGTGGGGATTGTGGCAGGGGAAGATATATGCACCTGTTTTGGTGCAAGGGTGTGAAATTACCCAAGGTTCGGGGATATAATTTGGTATCCTTCACAAGGTTTAGCCTAAGCAGGCATTTATGGAAGAGCTTTTCTGATCAGTGTTGCTTATTGCCAGTACTGACCTAGCATTGCTTAGGTAATGGTGCACTAACTGCATTTTATTTCTCAGTATAAAAGTTTGCCACTATCCCTGCCTTTTCAGTACTATCTCTTACCTCTAATAGGACCCAATAGGTCAGTATTCAGTCCCTGGTGTCCCTCACGGATCTGCACTCTGCAGCCTTGTTTTACGCCCCTGTGCCGTGTTCTATCTAATCATGGCGTTCATTACAAGCTTTATGCCTCTCAAAGAAACACAGGTACAAAACAGAACCTTTCCTTCTCTCGTCCAACCACCAAGGATGGCTACATCGCAACACATGAGCATGCAATATTCCCAAAACTGAAGTCATCATCTTTTCCATCATCTTTTCCAACTCTAAAGACACCGAAATGTTTTCCATTTAATAAGCAGACGATTTCATTCTCTCAAAAGGTTCGTAACCTTGGAGTTATGGACCCTGCCCTCTCAATGCAGGATCATGTCGAATCGCCTACTCAATCTTCTTTACAAATTAAGACTTCTCCAACATCTCAGACCTCTCCTTAATGCGACAGACTTTCATTCTGTTTTACAATCTTATTTTCCAGCATTGACTATTGTAACGCTCCTAATTGACCTTCCTGCTTATACTGCCCGTGCACTAGAGGTCATACACAAGTCGGCTGGGTAGGCTAACAGGAGCTCCAAATCATGACCACATCACCCCTGTACTGGCTCCCTATTCCCTATCGTACCCAACACAAGCTGGCCACAGGCACACATCCTATTCACAATACTCACTCTCCCTGCATCTCATCTGCTCTTAAAATTCACACTCCTGCCAGATTGCTAAGATCCTCCTCTCAGACCCTTCTTGATGTTCCTTCCCAGAGCCCTGAAACAGTTAAGAAGCCTCCAGGAAAAACGTCCTGCTTTAAAAAGCTTTGCACACACACTTATTCAGGAAAGCATTTCCGAATCAGGCTGGTAGTGTATAATTATCCTGGGTCTCCCTTAATTTGTGATATTCCTTTGCACGTACTAGCAGGGATCTGATATTTCCTCTATTGCAACCATTAAGCAGCTCCCCTATGAGGAAAGACTAAAGAGGTTAGGGCTGTTCAGCTTGGAGAAGAGACGGCTGAGGGGGGATATGATAGAGGTGTTTAAGATCATGAGAGGTCTTGAACGAGTAGATGTGACTCGGTTATTTACACTTTCGAATAATAGAAGGACTAGGGGGCATTCCATGAAGTTAGCAAGTAGCACATTTAAGACTAATCAGAGAAAATTCTCTCTCAATGCACAATAAAGCTCTGGAATTTGTTGCCAGAGGATGTGGTTAGTGCAGTTAGTATAGCTGGGTTCAAAAAAGGTTTGGATAAGTTGTTGGAGAAGTCCAGTAACGGCTATTAATCAAGTTTACTTAGGGAATAGCCACTGCTATTTAGTAACAACCAGTTGATCTAGCCAGCAATTTCAACTACCAGAAAGAAAAACCTGGAAATTCCAGAAGAAATGTTAGACAGAGCAAGACCGCAGGTTATGCCTCTCAATCTGCTGGAGTCAGAGAAAATACTGAGGGATTGCAGGTGGCACACTGGTATATCTAGGGGGTGCTGTTCAGTTTCCCTGACTCCATCTGCTGGAGGGGAGGCATAACCCAGCAGTCTGGACTGATCCTGGTACGTACAGGGAAGGGATCTTCTTAGTGTCTGGATAATTGCCAGGTTCTTATGGCCTGGATTGGCCACTGTTGGAAAAAGGATGCTGGGCTTGATGGACCCTTGGTCTGAGCTAGCATGGCAATTTCTTATGTACTATATTTTAATGTAACTCATGTGTAATTGTACCCTGCCCTGAACATACAAACGGCAGGTAATGTTTTTAGAAAAATAAAATAAATGCTTTTACTAGCAACTTGGGAGTAAAACGTAAGTGCTTACAGTGGAGTGGCGATTCTTTGCTGTACCCTGTTCCCAGGAGTGGGTTACATCACAGGAACCCAGAGGAGAGAGTATTGCGGGCATTTGTATTATCTATCCCAGAGTCGCTAATGCAGCCTGCCACACCCCCTCTGTCCCCTCCTTCCTAAGGGTGCAAGCCCGCTCTCTGCCTTGGCAGGAGTACATGAAGTCTGAGGGGCGTTGCGCCAATCATATCTACCTCTCTGACTGCTAAACGCTCACTCTCCCGTCTTATTTTTTCACACTTCAAAGCCTGCTTCCTGTCTGTATTAACCGCCTGCTCACCAGTGACAGGGGTGGGGCAGAATCTCTGCACTTTAGAGGCACCGGGCTCACCTCAGCATTTATTGCTGGGAAGCCCTGATTTCCCTGTACTCTCAGTATCTTCCAAGCACTAAACAAAGCAGCTCCCCCCAGTAGGCCTGGTGAAGCCTCCTTACAGAGCCAGACACGGTGCTGCCCTGGCCCAGTACTGTGGAAGCAGCCGCCGTGTGTACTTAGACTCTAACCGAGTCCCAGTAAAGGGCTCTGTTCCCGGATCGGTGGCGGTGCTGCTGGGGTATGGGGCTTTATAGGACTTTACCATATTCTGATAATGTATTGATAAAGCTTGTGTGTGTTGTGTTTATCAATACTGTGAGCCGTTTGGAGCACGTGTGTTAGGTGCTTCTCCCCCCCCCCCTGGCATCCAGCCCTGTAGGACCTCAGTCCTCGTGAGCTGGGACCCCCAGAAGCCGATCCGTACCTCCCCCTGGCGTCATCCCTGGAAACACGAGCCCCGAGCGCAGTAGTAAAGTGAGAAAATTTATTCAACATCATATTAAAAAGGTCTCTTAATTCCATATGTACATCTGTGCATCTCAATTACAAAGCACCTCAACAGGGATTGCAGACAAATTTAAAAAGCACCAATGGAGCAGACAAAGAGTCAAGACGAGGTTCAGCTTCCAAGGCCCTGTGCCTCCTCCGACAGCCGGGGCAGAGAGAGAGAGGACACCGTGTGGAGGAGTCGCAGCTGCGCACAAACCCCAACTGGCACCAAGGGAATATTAGAAATGCTACATCCTTACCAAAAAAAAAAAAAATACATTTTATTCTCTGCAAAGCCCTCCGCGTGCCCGGCAGCACTGCTACTCCTTGTAGAATCCGTCAATCTCCTCTCTGTACATTTTGGAGACCACAGGGCGCTTGAGTTTCATCGTTGGACCTGGAAGAGAAGCAGCGCGGTCAGGCAGTGAAGGCAGAGTCTCAGAACAGAGACCCGGCCATGGCCACAGGTCACCAACCCAGGGGAAGCACCTCCCCAGACTTCTGAAGGAGTGAAGCCTGCGACCTTGGGGTCGGCCGTGCCATTCCCCACCCGATCAGACGGCTGCACGCAAAAAGTCATTAGGTTTCTGCCTCATTCACTCCCTTCTCAGGTTCTGTGTCTCTTCAAATATTCGCTTTCTCTGTCTTATTCCACCTCTACCTGACTTTTCTGAAATTGGTTTCCTACAGTCACACGTAGACTGTAAATCTGAGAGCAAACCCTGCAGCATGCAAGGCAGTGACCCCTCCCCTTGACCAAGCTTACCTTACTGTGCCTGAGGCCACGGCTGCTCACCTAGCGCCATGTCGCATCCCTGGGGCATGACCCCCTTAGCCGGCTGCCATGCAGAGCCCTCAGCTATGCAGTCTCTCCCTCCCCCTGACCCAGAACAGCGACTTCAGTCACACGTGCCGGCTCCATGCGTGCCCGAGCACCCCACATGCCGTCTGCTGGCGGCGAGGATTTCCCCTGCTTTCTGCCACAGCCCATCGTCCAGTTATGGACTTTCAAGGGAGGGCAGACAACAAGGGCCTCTGCTTCCTCCGATCCTGCTCCTGCCCCCCGCCTACAGGCCAGCAGGGCAATACCCAACACTAACCGGCGGCAGCAGCAGCGCAGGACAGAGGTTTGCAGAGATGCGCTGGAGACTGCGAGGAGAGAGGAGTCAGGAGGGGGAGGGACAGAACAGGCAGGGCATGGTTTCAGGGGGGGGGGGGGGACACTGGCCAGGAGAGGAGCTGAGGAGCTGCAAGGCCAGAGGGGAGAGACCTGGGCTGAGATACGAGGTTAGGGGGAAGGGAAACTGGAGGAGGAGGTAAAGGAAAGGAAGAGGCAGGAGAGCACGAGCAGAGAGGGGAAATGGGAGGAAGACCAGAATACAAAGCTTTAAAAAAAGAGGAATGAGGCTGCAGAAAGGAAACAAAATCCAGGGGAGATTCAAACTACAAACAGGAGTTGCAAAATCGTTTCTTCAAAGTTTGGTAAATCTTCTGTGCTCGCTGGGGAAGGTCGGGGGTGGAGGAGTGGCAGGTGCTATCTGCCCTTCACTCCCCAGGGTAAATGAAGTCTTTTACTGGAAGGAGGCGGCACCATGCAAATACAGGCTCAACATTTCTTAAGTCAGACCCTGACCACAGCCTCCCGATGCTTCTTACAAACGCTTCCCTGTCCTACCCCACAGACGAGAGCAGCTCCCCGGGACTCCCAGATCGAGGGCAGCTGAGGCCCTGGGGAGATAGAGACAGCTGAGCTGCCAGGGCTCGGGGCATGCAGGTGGGGTCGAGCGACTGGAAGGAGGCAGGGATTGCTCCAGAATAAGGATATAAGTGCATGGGCTCAGGCTGCAGAGCAGGGAAGTGATGCAAGCCCGTGAAGGAAGAGGAATCAAACTCAAAGGCGAGCAGAGTCTGCCAAGGAAAGGAGGCCTAACGTGCTGAGGAGGGGTGGGAATCCATGAAGGGATGGGTGCACCAAGCCTGCAGAGGAGGGCGAGGAGGGCTGGGAAGAGAGGACAGGTCAGTGGGAAATGCGGAGGAGAGCAGGCCAAGGGGATGTAGGGAATGAAGCAGAAGAGCGGGGATTAAACTCTCCCCCTCCTGCATGGGCATACTTTGAATTTTATGTTTGGGTGAAGCGTGCACAGGGAGTAAGGAAGAGAGGGGGGTGAGGAAACGATGGGAGCAAGGGTGGTTGAGAGGGCGCGGAGATTAAAGGTGTGGAGAGGAACGGAGCAGGAGAGAGGAGACTGGTAAGGATGAGCTGGGATTAGTGAGAGGGGGTGTGGGACTGAGTGCTTCCCTGCTTTTGTTCTGGTCACATGCGCCATTCCCAGCGTCCACATGACCTGCTGCTCTCTGGACACATAAATACAGGCTCTTCAGTCAGTCACAACCCGCCGAGTGTGTTTTTGCTTTTGCTGGGGGCGCTGTAATTCGTGTTGGGTTCAGTGCCTCTAATCGTTTGCTCCTAGGACTCCAGCGAGCACTCACCTAGCTCCCCTCCTAGCACGGAGAAGTCCTTGCTCAGGATGGTCCATTTCTGCACCCTCTGGGCGTTGGACACAGCCCTTCTGTTCACCCGCTCTACCCCCTCCTGGATGGCTTTATAGACAGCTGGGTCCTTCGAACCGATCACGTCGGACACACGCGTGGCCCTGCTGCCCAGCTGCTGACAGAGCTTGACAGCCTCGGGGGTTAATTCATCCTGGGGTTCCCCAGTTTCTCCATCTGTATTACACTGTGGACAGAAGAGTCACTGAGTCAAGGCTTTCCTTACATTACAGACTTACTGGTGTCAAATATAAGTACACATAACAGATGTCAGGACTGCCTCCCACTGTAATGTCTTACTTGCTTCAAAGGAGTGACCTTTAATACATGTAATAGTGCTACAGGACACCATAACTCACAAGTGCACAGTATATGATTTAATAGCAAGATACAGACCAGATACTACAAAACGCTCAAATACACAGGCCCATAAGCCTAGTGTGGGTGTGTAAGTTGAGCTTAACCTCTATCAGGTCTTTAACCTCCTATTGAGTTTTTACAAGATCCCTGCAGGTGTTTCCCAATGGACTGGGATGAGAGCTGTGCTTCAAGGGACTGAATATCCTGCCCTTACCAGGATTTGGGATGCCATTTCTGTTGCAAGCCGTCTATCTACCTGCGATTGCCAGATTTGGGTGTACTGCGAGTGGTGGAACCATGTCTGCTCCAAGATTGAAAAGAAAACGGCAAGCACTGGGTTAATTGGCACCATGGTAGGTGATGCAATACACACAGAGTATGCTTCAGTCTGTGCAAGAGAGCTGATTCTGCTGGACACAAGGGGCAGAGCTTGCCTGCAGTGCACTTTCTGGTTCTGTCCATGGCATAGATCACTTGCAAGAATCCTGCTAAGAATGGTCATCCAAATGAAGGCTTTAGGGGGGTGAAGCCAGAGCCACAAGGTGCTTGGGTGAGAAAGGGATAAAGCTGAATTTAGCTGTTTGGAGACAGAAGAGCTACATGAGGCAGCTGGCTGGATCCACTGCTGGCTCTAGAGTCCCCATATATACTTTTTGGACCAACAGTCCTCTTTCTCTACCCCTGGCCGGAAGTCCAGCCTCCTTTCTCAGCAAAAAAAAAAAAAAAAAAAAGAAAAATCTCACAACATAGCAGGCACACTGCAGCAGTACATGGGAAGGGGCAGGGGTCCACAGGGCTGTGATGGACAGTGGCAGCCAACAGGTCATCTGCTTCTCCCAACTCTCCTCCGCTGTTCCTAACTGGGAGATTAGAAGCAGCTGCGTCCATGTGCATGCAGCCAGCCTAAGCTCAGATGAAAGGGGCCCACCATGTGTGCAAGAGTAGGGGGGGAATGTAACCGCGGCAGGCCGGCAGCTCGAGAACTGGGCGGCAGGCCGGCAGCTCGAGAACCGGGCGGCAGCTCGAGAACCGGGCGGCAGGCCGGCAGAACTGCGTTACTGCTACAGTTCCTGCTTTGGAGAGACGGGGGTAGGGGTGGAAGCACTTTACTGATTGAGTCATTAGCAACAGCACAGCGACAGAAGACTGTGTGCATGCACACACGCATCAGACCTGTCACAGGTAGGGGAAGAGGCTGAAGAAAGTGGGACATGTACCTGTTTCTGGTAGAAGGGGAGGAGGATCTTGTGCTGGGTAGCTCAATGGATTTTAAGATTGTGGGGGTAGGAGCAAGAAAGCCATAAACATAGTAAGCTTTTTTTTTTGGGGGGGGGGGGGGTTGGCAGGGAATTATTGCACCTGAGTTGTAAATATGCTATCATCTGCATTATCTGATCAGAGTCTAATATAGTGTTCAATATGTCCCTCGTACCGCCCCTGAGCGAATGTTGACGTTTCATTGTAAACCAATATTTGTATATTTTTACAGGAATGTCGGTATAGAAAAAATAAAAATAAATAAATAGTGAGCTATATTTCTATTTGAGGTTATGGAAATAAATGTGTACCTATGAAAATATTTGCATATTCTAATTTGCTATAATATGCACTTATCTGTATTTTGTTCTATTCAGGTTCTTTAAGTTGCCCCCCCAGCTGGTTCAGTTCCAGAGGTGGTTTCCTTTACACAAAGCTGCTGAGGGAAACTGAAAAAGGACAAACAAAATCCTGACGGGAGTCTTGGTGTGGGGAGAGTCTAAGTCCATTTTTACTGCAAGACTCTGCCAGGACACCACTTATGAGAGAGAATTAACTGGGGATATCAGAAGAGACTCATGCAAGGCCTGGTTTCTGAGGCACACTAAAGGGTGGGGGGTGCCACTGCTGCCAGCAGGAAGGTCCTGCAGCAGCGCAGAACAGTGACGTGGCAAGGGAAACCCCGCCAGCAAGAGCAAGGTCCTGCAGTGGCAGAGGCCAGCGGCGCCGCCAGCATTTCAGCAAAGAAGAGGCCCAGCATTGCTGCAGGCGCTCCCGGAGACGGCGGCAGAAGAGGCCCTGGGGTGCTGCCAGCAGCCGAAGGGTGTCTGTGTGTGGGATGAGAGACAGGGGGAGCGGGGGTGAGCCATACACAAGGATGTATGTGAGGGGACAGAGGGAGCATATTGTGTGAGTGTGTGTACCCCCAGTTCAAGACCATCTTAGGTTGACAGATATGGAGAGTGGGAGATTTTTAAAATCCTTATTAGTTTTAGTTATTGATGTGTCTGCTATTTTGAAATATTTTATTGATGTTTAGGAAATTTGAATTTATATATGGGGGGGTGCAATAGAAGTATCTGCCCCAGGTGCCAAATACTCTAGGTAGGCCTCTGCCTGGTGTGGTTACTTTGGGGTGAATAATTATTACACAGTAATCACATGGGATCTGCAGCTGCTGCCTATAGCAGTGAGCTTTCTGCTTCTACTGCAGGAAGAAACTGTTCTGTTGCGCGGTTTGAAGAGCCCGGAGCTGGAAATCCCGAGGAGTCATTGGAGACCCCCTTCTTCCTACCCCTCAGGAGTGGAACCTGCACTCACTTCCCCCCTCTGCATTTACTGGGGATCCGGTGTTTTCTTCTAGGGTGTGTCCCTCTCCCCGGGGAACTTACAGTAGAAACTCAAGCTCAGGACAACCCCAGCATTAATCAATCTTCCTATGGTTAAGAGCCCTGATTGTAGCTCCTGGGATAGCCAGTTCTTGCTGCTGTAACTGAAGGCCTTAGGCTCAGATCTCCCACCCACTGCTCCTGTCTCAAGTCTACTTGAATTCTGTCAGTTTCGGTTACTGAAACCTCTGCTGGCTGCTCCAGCTATCTACCACCATCTCTGTAAACTGGTATTTCCTCAGACACTCCCTTCCAGCTTCCTCTCAGGTCACTATTCTCTCAAGATCTCTTCTTTTGCTCAGTTTGTCCTCTACTGATAACATAAGTTGCCATACTGGGTCAGACCAAGGGTCCATCAAGCCCAGCATCCTGTTTCCAGCAGAGGCCAATCCAGGCCATAAGAACCTGGCAAGTACCCAAACACTAAGTCTATTCCATGTAACCATTGCTAATGGCAGTGGCTATTCTCTAAGTGAACTTAATTAACAGCAGGTAATGGACTTCTCCTCCAAGAACTTATCCAATCCTTTTTTAAACACAGCTACACTAACTGCACTAACCACATCCTCTGGCAACAAATTCCAGAGTTTAATTGTGCGTTGAGTGAAAAAGAACCTTCTCCGATTAGTTTTAAATGTGCCCCATGCTAATTTCATGGAGTGCCCCCTAGTCTTTCTACTATCCGAAAGAGTAAATAACCGATTCACATCTACCCGTTCTAGACCTCTCATGATTTTAAACGTCTCTATCATATCCCCCCCTCAGTCGTCTCTTCTCCAAGCTGAAAAGTCCTAACCTCTTTAATCTTTCCTCATAGGGGAGTTGTTCCATTCCCCTTATCATTTTGGTTGCCCTTCTCTGTACCTTCTCCATCGCAATTATATCTTTTTTGAGATGCGGCGACCAGAATTGTACACAGTATTCAAGGTGCGGTCTCACCATGGAGCGATACAGAGGCATTATGACATTTTCCGTTTTATTCACCATTCCCTTCCTAATAATTCCCAACCTTCTGTTTGCTTTTTTGACTGCCGCAGCACACTGCACTGACGATTTCAATGTGTTATCCACTATGACACCTAGATCTCTTTCTTGGGTTGTAGCACCTAATATGGAACCCAACATCGTGTAATTATAGCATGGGTTATTTTTCCCTATATGCATCACCTTGCACTTATCCACATTAAATTTCATCTGCCATTTGGATGCCCAATTTTCCAGTCTCACAAGGTCTTCCTGCAAGTGGGAATGTCCATGTCAATGGTTTCGGTGATAAATTCAATGAGGGGGAGGCATTGCTGTCTAAAGAGTCCTGGGGAGGAGTAGATTAGACAGATTTGAAAAAGCCCATTTCAAATCATGGGGGGGCGCGGATGGATTGCTGGATGATTATGAGTTCTTTCTTGCTAGCAGAAAGCCACCTCCTCTCTTGTTGTTCCTCGGGATGGATATGTCATCTTATATGTGGCTGTGTAGTTGTTTCGGTGATGGCGCATATGTCAGGTTTGTGTTCTAATAGGATATCATTTAGGATTTTTTTTTTTTTTTTTTTTAAGGGATTGGGCGTTGAATAGGAAGAAAAGGCTGTGAGGCCTAGTAGCTGGGTCAGGGGAGAGGTCATGATTGGGCTGAGTGATCTTGGGTGAGGGGTGGGATTATAAGAGGGGTTTTCTGGTATTGAGATCACCTATTGATTTTTGGTATGTGGTGAACTTCGTATGGGGGGGTATTCTGTGTGTGGGGGATGCGGTTTTTTTGGGGCAGGTGGCTTGGGAGTGGGAGTGCTTGAGAGCAAAGCTGTGGTGGGGTTTTTTTATGTGCTTTGGTGCGGATTATTGGGTTGGGAGGATGCTGAGGGGGGCAGGGTTTGCATGGCAGTGGGTGAGAGGCTTTGGGGAGGTGGGTAAAGAGGGGTGTTGCTTAAACATTGTTCAAAAGTGGTTTGCATAAGATTGTTAAAAACTTGTTGCTTACAGTTTATAGACCTGTGGGTTTGCAGGATGGTGCTGAGGTCAGAGTTTTCATTAAGTTTGGCTTCCTGGTTACGTCGTTCAGGTTAAAGAATGATTGGGTGCCACTCAGAGGGGGCAGCACAAAGGGGCGCACCAAGGGGCAGGCCCGTTTGGTTGCGCTCCTTCAGTGCGCGACCCCTGGCGCGCGCGGCACCTGTGGTCCACGCTGGGATTTTAAATTCCCCTCTGCCCCACTGATGTGCTTCAGTCGGCAGGTCAAGCCATGATGGGGGGATGGCACGGCAGCAGTGCTCAGAGGGCCGTTCGGCAGATGGCGGGAGGCTCCTTAACCCTGCCGGGTTGGCACCTATAGCGCAGAGCCTAAGTGCCAGTGGAGTGGAGTTTACCCTTTTCCATTGAGAAAAATTGACCATTTATTCCTGTTTCCTGTCTTTTAACCAGTTCGTATTCCACAAAAAAGGACACAACCTCCTATCCCATGACTTAGTTTCCTTAGAAGCCTCTCATGAGGGACTTTGTCAAACGCCTTCTGAAAATCCAAATACACTACATCTACCGGTTCACCTTTATCCACATGTTTATTAACCCCTTCAAAAAAATGAAGCAGATTTGTTAGGCAAGACTTCCCATGGGTAAATCCATGTTGACTGTGTTCCATTAAATCATGTCTTTCTATTTGCTTTACAATTTTGTTCTTGAGCATAGTTTCCACTATTTTTCCCGGCACTGAAGTCAGGCTCACTGGTCTATAGTTACCTGGATCGCCCCTGGAGCCTTTTTTAAATTTGGGGTTACATTGGCCACCCTCCAGTCTTCAGGTACAATGGATGATTTTAACGATAGGTTACAAGTTTTAAACTAATAGATCTGAAATTTCATTTTTTAGTTCCTTCAGTACCCTAGGATGCATACCATCCGGTCCAGGTGATTTGCTACTCTTTAGTTTGTCAATCTGTCCTATTACATCTTCCAGGTTCACAGTGATTTGGTTCAGTTCATCTTACTCATCATCCCTGAAAACCATCTCCGGAACTGGCATCTCCCCAACATCCTCATTAGTAAACACGGAGGCAAAGAATTCATTTAGTCTTTCTGCAATGACATTATCTTCTCTAAGAGCCCCTTTAACGCCTCAGTCATTTAACGGTCCCACTCCCTCAGGTTTCTTGCTTTTCATATATTTTAAAATTTTATGAGTTTTTGCCTCCACGGCAAACTTCGTTTCAAGTTCTTAGCTTGCCTTATCAATGTTTTACACTTAACTTGACAATGCTTATGTTTTATCCCACTTTCTTCAGATGGATCCTTCTTCCAATTTTAAGGATTTTTTTTGGCTAAAATAACCTTTCACCTCACCTTTTAACTAGGCCAGTAACAGTTTTGCCTTCTTTGCATCTTTTTTAATGCGTGGAATAACTCTGGACTATGCTTCTAAGATTGTATTTTTAAACAATGTCCATGCCTGTTGTACACTTAACCTTTGCAGCTGCACCTTAGTTTTTTTCTATTTTCCTCATTTTATCAAAATTTCCATTTTGAATATTTAGCATTAGAGCTGCAGATTTACTTATTGTCCCCCTTCCAGTTATTAGTTTAAATTTGGTCATGTTATGATCACTGTTGCCAAGTGGCCCCACCACAGTTACCTCTCTCACCAAATCCTGTGTTCCACTAAGAATTAAATCTAAAATAGCTCCCTCTCATTGGTTCTTGAACCAATTGCTCCATGAAGCAGTCATTTATTACATTCAGGAACTTTGTCTCTCTAGCAAGTCCTGATGTTACATTTACCCAGTCAATATTGGGGTAATTGAAATCTCCCATTATTATTGCACTGCCAAATTGGTTAGCTTCCCTGATTTCTCTTAGCATTTCATCATCTGTCTGACCATTTTGTCCAGGTGGACGGTAGTATACTCCTATCACTATACTCTTACCCAACACACATGGGATTTCTACCCATATGGATTCTACTGAGCATTTAGTCTCTATGATCTTTTATGATCTTTATCCTGTTGGACTCTATACCCTCCCGGACATAAAGTGCCACACCCCCACCAAGTTGATCCTCCCTATCATTGCGATATAATTTGTACCCTGATATAGCACCGTCCCATTTAAGAACATGCCAAGGTTCTTCTAGGGTGTGCCAAGGTCAGACCAAGGGTCCATCAAGCCCAGCATCCTGTTTCCAACAGTGACCAGACCAGGCCATAAGAATCTGGCAAGTATCCAAAAACATTATCCTCCTTCCACAAGGTCTCTGAGATGCCAATTATTTCTATCATTCACTGCTATACACTAACTCTCCCATCTTACTTCTTAGACTTCTAGCATTGGCATACAGACATTTCAAAGTGCGTTTTTTGTTTGTATTTACATTCTGTTTAGTTGATAGGGATAAGTTAAAGGGGTTTTTTTTTTTTTTTTTAAACTCAGGTGAGTTTTTAAGTTTCAGGCACTTGGACTACTTTTCTAATTATTGGAACCTGTCGGGATGCCCTAATTCTAATGCTTCATTAGTATCCTTTGAAGATACCTCTCTCCGAACCATGCGCTGCTGAGCGACTGTCGGCTTTCCCCTTTGTTCTAGTTTAAAAGCTGCTCTATCTCCTTTTTAAAGGTTAGCGCCAGCAGTCTGGTTCCAGCCTGGTTAAGGTGGAGCCCATCCCTTCGGAAGAGACTCCCCCTTCCCCAAAAGGTTCCCCAGTTCCTAACAAAACTGAATCCCTCTTCCTTGCACCATCGTCTCATCCACGCATTGAGACTCCGGAGCTCTGCCTGCCTCTGGTGACCTGCGCGTGGAACAGGGAGCATTTCAGAGAATGCTACCCTGGAGGTGCTGGATAGCCTTGTGATTTCAGTAGAGCCTTTAGCATACAGTAGACTGAGTAACATGGAATTGGGCCTCACAGTGTTTCAGGAATGCATCCCAGGGCATACTATTCTCCTTGTGATAGACAAGTGTTTCCTCCTAATCCCTCCAACGTCTGTTTACAGAGTGCACATTCTTGATCAGTGTACTAATAGCTTTAAATACCCACATTTAATGCATGCTAATACCCATGTATAAAGATCCTGATATGCTATTTGCATGCATCAACATTAGCATTCCTGCAGGGGAATCAGTTTATCCTTATTTGCATGTAAATCAGAGTCAGTTATACTGCCCTCAGTGTATTAATACTGAATGTACTATCCAGCGTTAATAGCTGCCTCAGACCATTCTACCTCCCTCCTCAGGTGGGCTGCCTATCTGCATCCTACCAAGTCACCAGTCCACCTGCAAATGGCAGTACTGATGCCTTTGCATGTTGAACTGTGCATGCACACTCAGGCAACACTCACCTAGTAAATATTTTTATGGGTTGAGCCTAACTTTGGGCTGGTTAGAGCCCAATGTCACACAGGCCACTGCCATATTGCTAGGGTGTGTTCATTTTAGTTTGGCCACAGCCATGCAACACAGGCAAGCTCAGACCAATAACACATGTGCAAAAGAAATCACATCATTCAAATACCAACCTCCCTTCCAACCCAACCTACTCCAACAAGAGCTCAGAAAACAACTAGCTAACCTAGACCTTTCCAACATCAACAACGCTATACAATCCTGGCTCCACCTTACTGAACAAACTGCAAACAAACCCTGTAAAAACAAAACAGCTAAACAAAACCAGAGGTAAAAACAAACCATGGTTTAACTCAACTCAGATCGATGAAAACCAACCTCAGAAAAATGGAAAAAGAATGGAGAAAATCCAAATGCCCAGTAACCCTGCAAAGATTCCACACACAACTTGCCACCTATAAAAACACGATAATGAACACCAAACGTGACTACTATAGTCAAAAGATAAGCTCCTCAAATAACTCAAATGCACTGTTCAACATCGTATGAAACCTTATTGAAGAGAACAATGCCCCCACAACCAAAACAAAGAATCTTAGTCAAGACCTGGTCCTGTTCTTTAAAAACAAAATAAGCAAAATAACTGGCACCTTCAACAACCTCTCAACCGCAGATGAACAATTTGAAACAATCATAACACCCTGGTCGAATTTCGTTCCATTATCTAACATCGAAGCTGAAAAAATGCTAAGAAAAATCAACCCAGCGCATCACAATCTAGATATAATCGCAACACGAAATCTGAAAGAAATGGCGCACATTACCCCAACCATAGCTGCTATTATCAACAAATCACTAAGAAGGTGAGCTTCCAACTAAATTAAAAACTGCAACAATCACACCAATATTAAAAAAGAAGAATCTGGATCCTGCTGATTTGAATAGCTACCGTCCTCTCTCAAACCTCCCTTTACTTGCAAAGATGACTGAGAAAGCAGCACTGATACAGCTTAACGAACACCTAGAGAACAACAACATTCTGCATACCACACAACACGGACTCAGGAAAAATCGAGGTACTGAAACTCTGCTCGTCAATCTATCAAACAAAATAAGGGGTTTCGACAACAAACTAAGTCACCTTCTAATCCTACTCGATCTCTCTGCGGCATTTGACACTGTAGACCACAAAAGCCTGTTGTCAAGACTCGCAAGCATTGGTCTTTCCAGCAAAACTCAACTGGTTCACATCATTCCTAAAAGACAGATTCTTCAAGGTCACCATTAACAAATCCTCAAATCCCCTCCCACTTGAAACTGGTGTCCCACAAGGATCCGCCCTCTCGGCCACCCTCTTTAACATCTACCTACTCCCACTCTGCCACCTCATCTCAAGCCTTGGCGTAACATATGTATGCAGACGACATTCAACTCCTCATCCCAGTAACCACAATAGTAGAGGCACTGAGCACTGCAGCCAAACACCTAATCTCAATTAGAAACATGCTGAACCAACTAAAGTTATGCCTCAACATGAATAAAACTGAATGCATCCTCATAGGAAGAAACAACTCAGAACAAACTCCTCCAATACACTCCCTACAAATCGATAACATCAACAACATCCAACTGAAAAACTCTGCAAAGGACCTCGGTATCTGGATAGACAATGAACTTAACCTAAAAAAGAACATCGCAACTAAAATTAAAGAAGGCTTTCATAAACTTCACATCCTGAAAAATCTAAAACCGCTCCTTCACCAACATGAATTCCAAACCGTGCTACAATCTCTTATTTTCTACAGCCTTGATTACTGCAACTCACTCCTGATTGGCCTTCCAAAAATCTACCTTAAAACCATTTCAACTGTTACAAAACGCCGCAGCAAGAATCCTAACCGGCAAGAAGAAATCAGAACACATCACCCCTGTTCTGAGAAGTCTTCACTGGCTTCCAATCGAGCAAAGAATCGAATTCAAAACTTTAACAATGGTTCACAATGCTATATACAAAGCAGACAACACCGCCCTCAATAACATGATTCAGAAACACAAACCTCAACGAACGACCAGAACCGCCTGCAAACTACACCTAGACATACCCTCTCTTCCTTTAGCAAAGCTTACAAACACTAGGAACAGAGCCTTCCCCATAGCAGGACCCAACTTATGGAACTCCTTACCACAATGCCTAAGCTCACTTAGCGACATCAAATCCTTCAAAAGAGAACTAAAAACATGGATATTCAGCCAAACTTTCAGAGATGGCGTGGGTTAAGCAGCATGCAACTATCCTCACTTATTATCCATATCTGTTTGACACACTCTAAACGTGTCGAATGTTCTCCGCTCACATATCTCACCTACCCACCTCTCACCCATCCATGATCTCCTAATAATGTACCTTTTATAGTTAATTATAGGTCTTGACCCCTCTGCTTACCGAAATCAGACTTCTCTCAGTCCCACCATACCCTTTGACGATAAAGCTTTATGCACCTTATGTCCATTGATGAACGCACCATATGCTCGATGCTATACTCTAGTCTCAACTTACCTAAAAATTATCTAATGACCTAATCTCATATATGTTCAATTCGCTTGTTAGAATTGTTCTTTTTAGAATATTATAGTCAATCAATAAGTCTCTCGTTCAAATGTACACTCACTGTAATATGTCGTTTCCAATGTTCATTTAATGTAATAAGTTGTTTTAATGTAAACCGGAGTGAAGGCAGATTGCTATACGTCGGTATATAAAAGATTTGAAATAATCAGTGGTTTAATGTGTGATAGGCAGTAAAATCAACAGGCACTGTGACTGTTGGCACATTGATCTCAAATGAGTGATCTGAACGCTCTAGTAATTAAGGACTGCATTTAAAAGTTTCTTCCATTCACTGACTAAAGTCCACCTAACTCTGGTCTAGATTCATCAAAATGCTATAAATTTTTGCATGGATAATGCCTGCAATAAAAAGGGGCGAGGCTATGAATTTTAGAATCATGGTGCTGATAAGAAAATTATTCCTTACCTGCTAATTTTCGTTCCTGTACCACGGATCAGTCCAGACAGTGTGTTATGTCCCCTTTCCAGCAGATGGAGTCGGAGAAAAAACGTCCCATATAAGCTAGTGCACCCTCTGTCATCCTTCAGTATTAAGAATATCAAAGCCTGAAGAGACAAGATGGATGGATCAAGGTATAAAACCCTTTCAACTTAAAGTTTAGTACACACTGTACAGTTCAAGAGGCAACTAAACTTGCAAAATGAACCATGAAACAGCCACTAAACACATGGCATACGGAAGACAATTTGAGCAGAAAGAATCCCAATCCCATAAATCCTTGGGATGGGCATCTGGACTGATCCGTGGTACTACAGGAACGAAAATTAGCAGGTAAGGAATAATTTTCCTTTCCCTGTACGTACCCGGATCAGTCCAGACAGTGGGATGTACCAAAGCTTCCCTACTTAGGGTGGGCCCCAGATAGCCCTGCTCGACTGACCCAATTGCCAAAGGAGCCGAAAATCGGTGGCTGTAGATTCAAATGATAGTGCTGAGCAAAGGTATGTAAAGACTTCCAGGTGGCTGCTCGGCATATCTCCTGAGGTGAAACAGATTGACTCTCCGCCTAGAAACCCATGTGAGCTCGGAGGGAATGGGCCTTGATGCCCACCGGAGGCTGTCGACCGGCACCAATATATGCTGAGGCGATTGCCTCTTCAGCCAGCGAGCAATGGTGGGTTTTGAAGCCTTGGTCCCATTCTTTGGGCCACTCCAAAGTACAAAAAGATGATCCGAAAAGCAAAAGTCATTTGTGGCCTCCAGATAGCAAATTAGGATGCACTTATCAAGCTTGCGCAGCTCATGGGAATCTTCAGTTGAGAAAGATTCATATGGAACACGGAAACCTTGGGCAGGAAAGGGGGCACCGTGCGCAAGGAAACTCCTGAATCCATGCACGATAGTGCCTGAAGCTCTGAAATCCTGTGGGCAGAGCAAATAGCCACCGGAAGACTGTCTTGAGCATAAGATCCTTGAGGGTAGTGGCTCATAGTTCGAAAGGTGGGCCGCCTAGAATTCGAAGAACTAAGTAGAGGTTCATGAGGGGGACAGAGCATGTACTGGAGGCTTAACATGTTTCACTCCCCTGAGAAATCGTACAATGTCCGTGTGAGAGGAAAGGGGGGTTCCCTCCCGGTGCTGGATCAGGGAACTGAGGGCAGCCACCTGCACCCTCAGGGAATTGTAGGCCATTCTCTTTTCCAGGCCCTGTTGCAGGAACGAAAGTATCAGCCACTGAGGCGATCTGCGGCGAGACAGGTACGGAGCCACACCAGGTGTCGAAGACCTTCCAAACTCAGGCACAGGCAGTGGACAGAGGTCTTCCTAGCCTTGAGGAGAGTCGAGATCACGGCCTCTGGGTATCCTCGTCTTCTCAGCTGGCACCTCTCAAAAGCCAGGCCTCAAGACAGAAGCGATCTGCCTGGTCGAAAAATACTGGACCCTGGCGCAGTAAGCATGGTAGATGTCCCAGGTGAAGAGGGGCGTCCACGGCGAGGTTGACCAAGTGGATGGCTCAGTAATTCTGGCGCCACCGGAATTACTGGACCCCCTCCATGCCGTGCTCTCTTCTGTGGCTGAAGAATTGTGGAGCTTTGGCGTTCCATAGAGTGGCTATAAGGTCCAGGTGGGGAGATCCCCACCGACTGAATAGAAGTGCCACTGCTTCCTCAGAGAGTTCCCACTCTCCGGGATCTATGCGTTGACTACTCAAGAAGTCGGCTTGAAAGTTGTCCATTCCTGCAATATGAGAGGCCGCTAGGCGGGAAAGGTGGACCTCGGCCCAGGCCAGCAACTTGTCTGTCTCCCGAGAAACGTGACGACTGTTTCCCCTTGACTGATGTACACTACTGTTGCGTTGTCTGACAGAATCCGAACCACCCGACACTGGACTAGGGTAAGAAAACACTTCAACGCCAGGCGTACCGTTCTGTCTCCAAGCGATTGATTGGCCAGGATGCTTGCAACTCTGTCCACAACCCCTGTGCCGATTTTGTCTGATAGACCGCTCCCCAACCGGAGAGACTGGCGTCTGTGGTGACAATCACATACTGAGGGACTGCCAAGGTTACTCCCTTTAACAAATGATCCAGGTTGAGCCACCAGGCCAGACTAACCTTGGTCATCTCTGGCAGTGGCAGGATGGCCTGAAACTCCCAAGAAACCGGTTTCCAGCGGGAGAGCAAGGCTCTCTGCAGAGGACGCATATGCGCAAAAGCCCAAGGTACCAGATCTATAGTGGACGCCATAGTACCCAGAACCTGAAGATAATACCAGGCTGTGGGAAGAGTGAAATGAATCACTGTACCTGGGAGATGAGAGCCCGGGCCCGATCCGGACGCAGCAGTACCTTGCCCACAGCTGTATCGAAGTGTGCTCCTAGGAAGTCCAGGGACTGAGATGGAGTAAGGTTGCTCTGAGAAATTGACCACCCATCTGAGGGACTGAAGGAGAAGCAACACTAATCGCTTATTGACACTGGACCAGGGACTTTGCACGGATGAGCCAATCATCCAAATAGGGGTGGACCAGGATTTCCTCCCTCCTGAGGACTGCCACCACTACTACCATTACTTTGGTGAAGGTACGGGGAGCTGTCGTCAGTCCAAAAGGCAGGGCTTGGAATTGAAAATGCTGTCCCAGAATCTTGAAGTGAAGAAAGCGCCGATGTGCCTTGAGGATGGGAATGTGGAGATAAGATCCAGGATTGGATGAAAGTAGCCCTCCTTCTTGGGGACTACAAAGTAGACTGAGAAATGGACGGCTCCCACTTCCAGAAGAACCGGGCGAATTGCTCAGAGGGCCAAGAGCCTGTTTAGTGTCTGGCGTACTACGAGTTGCTTCTGTGGTGGTCCGCAGGGAGAGAAGAGAAACCTGTCTCTTAGAGGACGAGCAAAATCTAAAGTGTAACCGTGCTTTAGAATATCCAGGATCTACTGATCCAAGATAATCTTGACCTACTACTCTTGGAAGAGAGAGAGACAGCCCCCTATCCTGGGGACCAAGGAGTGGGCTGGCACGGCCTCATTGTGAAGATTTGGGAGCTGCCCCCTGGGGAAGATTATCCTGAGCCAGTCTTCGGCCACAAAAGGAATGAGATCAGGACTGGGAACGCGAAGAGGGCAGACGAGAGGTAGCAATTCTTGGTTGACGGAAACATCTTTGGCTCCAAAATGGCTTCTAGTGGAACAGTCTGTCCTAGCAGCCCGCGGCCGATCCTCCGGCAGCTTGTGGACCTTATTCTTGCCGAGTGACTTGATAATCTGGTCCAGATCATGTCCAAAGAGTAATTTCCCTTTGAGGGGTAGGGAGCCCAACTGGGTCTTGGAGGAGGAATCCGCCGACCAGTTGCGGAGCCACAGGAAGCGTCTGGCCAAGACTGCTGAAACCATAGACCTGGCCAGAACTCTGAGCAGGTCATATAGCGCATCTGCCCCATACGCTATCATGGCCTCCAGGCAGTCAAGCCTGCTGCACTTCGGCAGGAGACAGTTCTTGTGTACTGAGGAGCTGTTGGACCCATCGGAGTCTTGCCCGTTTTGTGAGAGAACTACGATCACTGCTCTGACGCCCAGAGCAGACACCTCGAATACTCTCTTGAGATACACCGAGTTTTCTATCCTGCATATCCTGTAAGGCAGAACCTCCCGTCACTGGAATGGTAGCTTGTTTCGTCACTGTAGATACTGCTGCATCCACTTTGGGAACCTTGAGGAGCTCCAGAAAATAGTCTAGGAGGGGGTATAGCTTATCCATAGCTCTACCCACCTTGAGGGAGGCTTCAGGGAAATCCCATTCCTGGGACAGCAATTACAGTAAAGTAGGATGGGAAGGAAAATACCTAGACTGAACATAGACCCGAGAGCATGGGTTCCCCTTTCTTAGCTGGTGGAGAAGGCCCTGGAGGGCCTTGTGGATCCTCAATATCCAATTCCTGCACGACATATGGTATATGAGCGGATCCAACATCCCTCTGGAAGAGATGCAGTACCTGGGGATCATCCCCTTCCATCTGAGCTATCAGAGAGGGTTCATCCAGGTCTGGGTCCAGGAGAGGGCCTTGAGGAAGAGAAGCCAAGCCCCCCAGAGGATGATAGACCATGCGGACCCTGGAGGCACCTTGGTGAACCCCAGGTCCTGAGGCCCCCACTCCCTGAGGGCATCCCAGAGGCCCTGGGGATCAGCCATCCTGCTCACCTTAGGAGGAGGCTGCCCTGTTGGATCTTGCTGCTGTCCCATTTTGGCCAGGAAGGCTTTGTGCTTTTAATGCACCACCTTCTTCTGGACCACCGAAAATGGAGGTGGTCCAGAAGAAGGCACCAAGGGGGTCTCCTGCAGGTGGACAAGGGTCCAGGGGGTTGACAGGGGTCAGGATCGGTGGCAGCACTGAAGAACCAGCATTCAAATTGTGCTCTGGAGCAGTCTGCTCAGAATCAAATATGGCCACCGTTCCCGGGCGGGATCGGGGTCAGCCTCCGTGCATCAAGGCGCGCCACACGTGAACCTACTTGTCCTGCCGTCCGCGAGGAACCCTCCCACCAGGGAGGCATCTTGCAGATCCCCTCGCGGGAGAGCCAGGCTCTCCACCCGTGCAGCACCTCGAGGACTGCGGCATGGGACTGTGAGCTGAGCCGCCCATGAATCGCTGGTGAGTGGCTGTGAGGAGCAGGGAAAAACCCCGTCTGTGGCACTACTCCTTCTCCCCGACCTGCCTGAATTGCTATTTACACCACACAGAGGACTGTCACGTCTCTGTGGAGGCTGCCCCGAGGCAAAATGACTTCTCAGGGCAGTGGGTCAGCTCGGAGGAAAAGGGGAGAGGTTGGACCACCAACTTGCACCCCGGGGCTTACAGATCTAACCTGCAAGTAAGGTACAAAAACTTACCCCCTCAAAGCAAATACAGCAATGGAGACTGAAAAACAGCTCTTCCTGCAAGTTAGATTGCTAGGCCCTAGACAAGGCTCTGAGCTTTCCCTGTCTTTTTTTTTTTTTTTTTTTTTTTTACTATCCTCTGTTAACCTTGATCCATCTTAAGAAAGGAAGGAAGCTAAGAAATAGAGAAAAGAGCACTAAATTTAGTTTTTCAGAAGTCTTAGTGGAGTCAGAAGAATACTGAAGGATGGCAGAGGGTGCACTGGCTTATATGGGAGCACCCTTCGACGTTTGCTCTGACTCCATCTGCTAGAAGGGGGACACAACCCACTGTCTGGACTGATCCGGGTATGTACAGGGTATTAGGGTTTTGGGGCCAGTTTTACACGCAGAGTGAGACGTACGAACAGGACAGTAGACCTCAGTGAAGATTTGAGGTCATTTGGAGTGAGGAAGGTCAGACTAAGATGAGACTGAAGTAATCTTCTCACCCTAGCTCTCTGGTAGAGAGTCCTATCAAGCTAGGGCGAGAGAACATTGTAGAAATCTCATCTTTGACTGACTTTCCTCATTCCAATTGACCTCAAATCTTCACTTGTGTGCTGTGATGTTTGTGTGTCTCACTGTGCATGTAAACACTGGCCCCAAAACCTCAGCTCGAGCTACTATTTATTGTGAATTGCGTTGTGGCTGTTTCAGTCATATCGCACAGCCTAACACCTGCAACGAAGGTGTCGTTATTTCCGGTGTTAAAAGTATGCGATAGCACAACGCACACTATCGCATGGTGCAATTATGCCCCTCATTTTCATTAATCCCGCCCAAGCCCCTCCTCAATCCCTCCCCCTTTGAATAAGTTTGTCAAATTTGCACTCGTGCCGTGCACTGTGAAATATCGCATGTGTTATCGTAGGCGTTAACGTCATAACGCAGTTTAATGAATTACCCTGTCTGGTTGGAAAAATAGCTGTGTTAAGTTAGCCTGATAACTAAAGAAAAAGCTCGCCAAACAAGATCCAGTCCCCTGCCCTAATCTCCCTAACTTCATACCTTAAAAAAACGTAAAAAGGTGCTGGCCAAGTGCCAGGCCCCAGAGCTCTCAGGAAGTGATGCTCTAGACTGAACAACTACTCCTGGAACATCGGTATTTATTCACGTCACGCTGGATCAAGAGACCCACGATTGGCTCCTTTCACTGGACGATGGCACTGAAGGGCCTAATCCCCCATCCAGAGCTCCTGCTCAGCATGCTCGTGTCTCCATTCTTCAAAGCCTCCTGAATGGCCAAGTTATCCGGATAACCAGGGACGTCTCCTGCTGAATACCCCAACCAACGTGAGCCAGTTAAGTTAACCACCTAGCTACCTGCTCACTGCACCACTAAATTTTGACCTAGGATTTAGATTAAGAAGTATTTTTGACCGTCTAAACTCCCATGTATATAGAATTGTGTTTTGCAAGGCTGGTCAACAGTAACTGTACCCTCTCCATTATCTGTCCACTTCTCCCCAATCTGTGTAACTAAGCACTATCCCATCTCTACTCTGTCTAGCGGAGAGTACAGCGGGATATGGCCACCTCCCCTTACCTTCAGGGTGAGCAGCATGGACAGGAACTTCCTCTTGTCTCCAATCAGCATGGCGTTACTGATGATTGGCACCTCCTCTTTTACACGGTCCTCAATGGGGATTGGTGGGATGTTCTCACCTCCTGCTGTGATGATTAGTTCTGCAACCAGGAAGTCACGTTAACCCGAAAGCAGAATCAGCCTCAGAGTTCATGTCTGCACTGCAGATACAAGCTAAAAAGATATCAACTCATCTAGGCGACGCCCAAGATTCTCTTCTAGTTACCAAGAAGTTAACTTTTACAAACTTTGATTGGCCTGGATTTACTCTGGGCATACAGCCAGACTGGCCCTTACCTTTGATTCTGCCAGTGATGTAGAGGAAGCCCTCCTGGTCCTGTTTTCCAAGGTCCCCCGAGTGCAGCCAGCCCTCCTCATCCAAGGCCTCCTCAGTCTTCTCTTTCATGTTCAGGTAGCCCATGAATATGTGCCTGCCCCAGAAGCAGATCTCCCCGTTACCATCCTCATCTGGCTTGTCAATGCGAGTCTTGCACCCCAGGAGATCTTTACCACAGCTGTGAAGGATGACATGGGCACGGATGTCACATTATTATATCAATAAAGTCTCATGGGCCGGAGCAATCAGGCGAAGGCAGCGCATGAGTATAGAAGAGCAAGGTGGCCTTTAGAACCTCAGTCAAAATTGAAAAGTCAAAATCCGATCACCATTCTTTTACGTCAAGATTGGACAAACACCAGTCAAAGATTTGTCAAATTAGGATCCCCACAACATCCAGATTGTGTGTTGTGGTACATTTTGTTGAGAAAAAGTAGCCCTCATTCTTGTCCCTCTGAAGAGGGCATGGGGTCTGAAGCAGCTCATGACTGCTGCCAGGACTTGCCTGTTCTCCCAATGTCTAAACACGGATTACGATGCACTCAATTCATCAGTACAAATAAAAACACGTTACTAAGATTAAAACAAATTAAATAACTGCCGGTGTGCGTGTCCTGGTCCTGCATGGGTGGGGCCATAAAAGAATGTGTTTCTCTTTGGGGCTGGAAGCACTCACCGGCCAGCTCGCAGTCTTACCTCCAGGGCTGGATCCTTTGTAGGTAGGCTAGGGGGGAAGATTTGCTTCCAGGGATCAGTGAGAAGGGGGGGGGGGTGACCTTGCTACATATTCCCCCTTTGTGTTCCCTTGGGCGAGGGGACTTGTCCTTACAGTGGTGCAGCGAGTGTGAAATAAGCACTCTGGAGTCACTGTCGGTGTCCACAATTAAAGGCTGCACTGGGCGAACCGTGATGAGTGGTCCCAAACAGCAGCACCACAGAATGCTCTTGGTTTCTTTTAGTCTCTTCCCTCTCTCTGCAGGACTCGCATACCAGGGCCAGGAGGGTGGAGGTTACGTGGAGCTCCCAGTGGGCAGGGTCTCTAGCTTGGTCAAAAAACCCTTCCAATCTGGTAAACATGGTACAGTATGATACACAGTGTAACTTCTCTCTTCCCCCAACGTAGAAAAACACCAGATGGGTGTCCAGTGATGTCTGCTTTCCCTTACTCACAGTTAGCAGTTAAGAAAATTGGTTCTTACCTGCTAATTTTCGTTCCTGTAGTGCCAATGGATCAGTCCAGACTCCTGGGTTTATTCATCCCTGCCAGCAGATGGAGACAGAAAAGCCTCATGACCCTGCTTGAAAAGCCCTGGTGCCACCTGCAGTGGATCAGTAGTAATCTGTAACCAAGCTGAAAAAACATATGCCAGAAACTGGCTAAACTTGAAAAATGTGTAACTTGAAACTTATAAACCAACGAAGAACAGACGTATGCTGAAATGATTATAGCTGAGCGGAAGACTCTCCCCCTCCAACCTGGGTGGGTTCCTGACTGATCTGTTGGTACTACAGGAACGAAAATTAGCAGGTAAGAACCAATTTTCTTTTCCCTGTACGTACCCGACTCCTGGGATGTACCAAAGCTTCCTAGAGAGGGTGGCCGGGAATCAGAATTTCCCAAATCTAATCAGTAATGCCTTGCAAATGTATGCAGTGATTTCCAAGTCGCCGCCGTGCAAATCTCTTGCAGAGACACCAACTGAGCCTCTGCCCATGTCGAGTGGGCCCACAAACCCTCAGGAACTTGACAGCCCTTCAGAATATATGCCAACCCAATAGCCTCCTTAAGCCACCCGGCAATAGTTACTTTGGAGGCATGGGTACCTTCTTTGATCCGCTCCATAGAACACAGATGATCAGACCTTCTGAAATCATTAGTAACCTTGAGATAGCGGAGCAAGGCCCTGCGGACATCCAACAGCTTAAGCTCCCGAGCATGCTGCATAGAATCCTCCATCTCTGTTAAGTGCTGGGAGCTCGATAGTCTGATTAACATGAAAGGCAGAAATCATCTTTGGGCAAAGGAAGGAACCATACGCAACATGATTCCAGAATCAGATATTTGAAGAAATGGGTACCTACATGACAAGGCCTGCAATTCAGAAATCCTCCTGGCGGAACAGATGGCCACCAAGAACACCTTGAGAGTCAAATCCTTACGCGTCGCTCTCCGAATTCGTTCAAATGGAGCATATCACAATCCACAGAGAACAAGATTAAGGTTCCAGGGAGGACAGACCTTCCACACCGGAAACTTCTGTCCGTCCGGATGAGAAGATAAGGAATAATCCTCAATCTACCCTTGCAAGCAGGCTACAGCTGCTACCTGCACCATAAAGGAATTAAAGGCAAGGCCTTTAGCTAAACCCTCTTGTAGGAAAGATAAGATGTGAGAAACAGAGGCACGAACTGCCTATATCCCCCGATTGGTACACCAAGCCGCAAACACTTTCCAAATCTGAACATACGAAAGGGAAGTAGCCTGCTGCCTAGCCTGCAAGAGCGTAGCAATCACTGGCTCTGGATATCCTCTCCGCCTCAAGCGATGCCTTTCAAAAGCCAAACTGATCTGCCTGGTCGGAAAATACAGGACCTTGATGGAGAAGATCTGGAAGATGACTGAGGTGCAGTGGACCGTCCATCACTAGATTGATGAGATCTGCGAACCACGGTCAATGCGGCCATTCTGGAGCTACTAGGATCACCTTTCCGGTGTGTCTATGCGCACAACACCTTGCCCACCAGAGGCCACAGAGGAAAAACAAAGCAAGATCCCCTGAGGCCAAAGAACTACCAGAGCATCTACTCCCTCAGCCCCGTACTCCCTCCTGCGATTGAAATACCAAGGAGCTTTTGCATTGAGCCGAGTTGCCATCAAGTCTACATGAGGACAACCCCATCTTTTCCGGATGAGCCGCATCACGGACTCCGCCAACTCCCACTTGCCTGGATCTAAACTCTGACTGAGGAAATTGGCCTGGATGTTGTCAACACCCGCGATATGAGACGCAGCTAACTGCCCACTGGAACAGCTCTTGAGCTTCCAGGGCCACCCCGATGATTGATGTAAGCTACCGTTGCGGCATTGTCAGACAGAACAACCCTGAACGAGGGGGAGAAAGGTTCGAAGTGCCAGCCGCACTGCCCTGGTCTCCAACCGATTGATAGGCCACGAGGCTTCTACCTCCGACCAAGTGCCCTGGGTCAACTGTCGCTCGCAGACCACCCCCCCAACCAGAGATACTGGCATCGGCAGTGAGAACCACCTACTCCGGAACCTCGAGACTGAACCCACGCTGCAGATAGGACGACTGTAGCTACCACAAGAGGCTGCTCCATGCCATCACATTCAGCAAGACCGGTAAATGAAAAGCCTGTGACAGGATTCCATTTCTCCAACAGGGCCCTCTGAAGTGGGCGCATATGCGCGAAGGCCCACGGCACCAGTTCCAGCGTTGAGGCCATCAATCCTAGAACCTGCAAAAAAATCCTAGGCTCTGGGTACCTTCAACACCAACAAGCGGCGAACTTTCGACTGTAGCTTGATCACTCTCTCCTCTGAGAAACACACTTCCTTGTCTCGTGTCGAAACAAGCCCCAAGATAGTCTAGTGTCTGGGACGGCTCCAAATGACTCTTCGCCCAATTGACCTGGGTGGTCAATTGGGTTATTCGTCTGCTAGAATCTCTTGACTGGGTGTCAAGAGACTCTAGCAGACGAATAACCTTCTGAACCAAAGAATGGCATCCGTCCAATGATTTCTCCCGAATCAGCCAATCGTCGAGATAAGGGTGCACCAGCACCCCTGATGCCGAAGAGCTGCTGCCGCCACCATTACCTTGGTGAATGTGCGAGGAGCTGTAGATTTCCTTGCTCTTACAGTCTATTTCTTCTTTCTGGATCCCTGATGAGAGGGTTCCCCTTGAAGCAAGCAGCTCTTTGCTTCAAAACAGGAAGGAAGGACAGCCAAAGCATCCACCTAGATCTTGAACTCAGACTGACGCAATAAAGTGCACAGGTTAACCCACGATTGGACGTGCTAGACTTTAACACCTGATGCAATAAGGGGATCAGCATATCCAAACACGTACCTAATAGTGCTCATCACATGTAAATGCCATGTAGATGAGGCTATTAGCTATTACTCCTGATGCAAAAAAAAAAAAAGATTCACCATGCACCTGACATGCACTTTTTAAATACGGAAAATCTATTGCCAGTCCCGGCGCTGATGTAGTCTTGTGCGTCAAGGACTCAACTAAAAAAAAAAAAACACTAAACTGCTTTTCATTGGTTCCTCCTACTTAGGATCGTCATGCTACTAAGATCTACTCTTTGTGATGACTAAAAATATATTTAAAAAAGCAAAAGGCTTGATGAAAAATTATGTGCACACAATATACGTGCTCCAGGCTGTGCATATCGTGCCGGTAAGTTATCTGTGGCAGGATAAAATGGACGCATGTATCGACTGTCCATTTTCCTAACCCACCCACAGCCACGTCTCCAGGGTGCCCGATGCTTTTGAGGACTAGGCATGCACAGTTTAATCCTAGCATGTTCTTTTTAGCACAGCAGCTCATAATACTGCAACGCACACCCAGGAGAGGAGGATGTGCGCGTGTTGAAAGAATGGGCGCCCAGTTTGGATACACTTTTTACGCATCGGCCCCAAATTCTTATCCCCAACTGAATTTAACACCGGAAATCCTCCTCACAATGGGTCACCACCACTTCAGGGGCAGGTTTTCCCTATCCTGGGCATCCTAGACAGAGGCTGATTCTCATGCCCTGAGTCCAAGAAAGGCCCAGGGGTCCAATAGTCTTAAAACCCAAAAGAGACCCACAGGGAAAATACTAGCCAGCCAGTGAGTGGACAGGAAAGGAAAACTCTCCCAACCCTGGTCAAGACCACTCAAGTAGGACGTGCATGGCACCTTTAACTGGAAAAGACTCCAAACAAACTCTGCCTCCTAACTGAGGAAACCTAAAGGATTGCCTGAAGCTCTCTGCAGGGAGCTGCTAAACAGAGTCCCAGGGGGACGGCCATTCCAGACCCCGCATTCGCATGGTAACCTCCCCCTCATACTGACCTGCATTCCTCAAGCTGAGGAAAGGGCTACCCCGGTCTTAATGGGGGTGTAACCGAATGGTCAGTCACATATGGTAATTCAGAAACCCAGGCAGTACGTTAGATCCAATCCATTTTATTCATACGGGAGGAGCCCTTTTTCTTACAGAAGGAATGAACCAAACATTCTGGGGAGGCGGAGGTTGGGCTTTGTCTCCCCCTCGTGGGAGAAGCAGATGGGCGTGTTTAGCCTTTATAAGCCCTTAGCACCAGCTTACTGTGGATTTTGACTCCCATTTTTCCAGGTGGCCCTGCTGAGGGACACCTCTGCACTGCACCCCCCCCCCTCCAAAAATGTGGGTCATCTTCACTGAGACCTGGCTAATGAAGAAGAAACGGTCTTAACCCTATTTTCTTTGGCACAGAGTTTGAGATTGTTGAAGCAAGTTTCACCCTTCCTCTGGCATTTGGTTCCCCTTTTTACTACGTTTTTGTTTGTACTGAAGTTGTGTTACTGCAGAGGGATAAACCTTCATCCATCGCCAGAGGGGAGGAGTTAAGCTATCCTCCAAGAATAATTCTCACTCCTGAGCCAGCAGTGCTACATGTGGGAGGAAATCCAGGAGAAGTCAGAAGACTGGGACTTTCCATGCCATTACGTAACAGTCTCCATCAGATCATTATAGAACGGGAGGAATCTGCTAGAAATTTAGCAACGTTGGTTTACTTTTTCTTAAATCCGATTCATTGGAAACGTAAGAGCCAAATCATTAAGGAATTGCTACTACAAATTCCGAAGACTTACTGGAAGAGCAAGATCACCTTTATTAATCTCATCCTGTAAATCAATTTAATATCAAAGAGCTGTAAAGAGCTTTTCATGCATGAACTATCAGTAAAGCTCTGTTGGAAGCCACTTCACTTCCAGCATAATTGCTGCTGTAGGCTGTTGGGAGATTATCAGTGCTCTTTACAATGGATTTAAGGACACTGTAATTGAACAATGCAGAAGGGCCCTAAAGTAAAACTTCATCCCACAGGGAGCCCTGGACACTGAGCACCTTGGACTAATCTCAACTATGTCTTTGGTTCCATTATCTAGATTCTTAGTGATCTTGCTCTTGCAGTAAAAAATTACTTAACAGGCAACCGAGTAGTTGACCTGTTAGGCATCTGACTCTCCCCCCCACCCCCACTCAACTGAACTCCTTCTACCTGAAACCCTTTCTACCCCCTTTCTTTGACTAAGAATGCCTTAAGAACGCTGTCTTATTAACCCATTTCTCTTTGTATCTTGTACTATAGTTGCTGTATACACTGTTGCTCTTCAGCATTATATATAGTTTTTGTTACTGTAGCTCCCTAAGATATCCATATATAGTCCTGGTTCCTAACATTTATATCACTCATTTATTTTGTTACATGTCTTTCGACTGTTCTTTGTAAGGGCCATGCCCAAAAGTTATTGGTTGTATGTAAGCCGATACGATGTGCAAACGGCTATCGGTATAGAAGAGACTCTAAATAAATTGTCTCACCCAGGGATTACACATAACTTGATATAAAACATTTTACTCAACTCACAGGCCCTTTTGACATGGCTGCCACATAAGGGGGATAAATAAGGCCAACTTGGCTCTAACATAAGAAATTGCCATACTGGGTCAGACCAAGGGTCCATCAAGCCCAGCATCCTGCTTCCAACAGTGGCCAATCCAGGCCATAAGAACCTGGCAAGTTCCCAAAAACTAAGTCTATTCCATGTTACCATTGCTAATGGCAGTGGCTATTCTCTAAGTGAACTTAATAGCAGGTAATGGACTTCTCCTCCAAGAACTTATCCAATCCTTTTTTAAACACAGCTATACTAACTGCACTAACCACATCCTCTGGCAACACATTCCAGAGTTTAATTGTGCGTTGAGTAAAAAAGAACTTTCTCCGATTAGTTTTAAATGTGCCCCATGCTAACTTCATGGAGTGCCCCCTAGTCTTTCTACTATCCGAAAGAGTAAATAACCGATTCACATCTACCCGTTCTAGACCTCTCATGATTTTAAACATCTCTATCATATCCCCCCTTAGCCGTCTCTTCTCCAAGCTGAAAAGTCCTAACCTCTTTAGTCTTTCCTCATAGGGGAGCTGTTCCAGTCCCCTTATTTTGGCTGCCCTTCTCCAGTGCAGCTATATCTTTTTTGAGATATAGTTGTGATATCAAAACGTTCGCCCATTTCTGATAAGGCTTGATCTAGATCGTGTCAGAGAAGTGTATTTGCCACTTGCAGTGGTTACAAGCTCAAGGCGTGGACATGGCCATTGAATGGAATCTTTATGGACTAATCCAATTGGTCACTTATCGTCCTCTTGTGATTTAGAAGCACATTTCTGTCAGAAATAAAAACGGCCACAGAGACTGCAACGGATGGAAGTTGTCTTCCCTTTTATACTGGCCCTGAAGCAGCTCTTCAGCTAAACGTGGCCCGTGTCAGCGTGGCACGCCAATCTCCTGGATGTGAAAACCTGACAAACTGGATTGCAGTGAGAGTTCCCCCTCCTGCCAGAGAAGAACAGACTGAAGAGCGCGACTGCAGGGTGGCAAACAGAAAAGCCTTGATGGGGAGTTCTTTTTATATTTAAGATGTAAAAGGAAGTTAATATTGCTGCAGTTAATTGGATCAGTGAGAAGTTGTGGTGTGCTGGCGATATATCATTAACTGCGAAACTTAATTTAGCAATCAGGATCCTAATACCTTTTATGACAGAGTCTGCAGCCAAGAACAAATTTAAATCCCATTCCCTCTAAGAGATGTTTAGAGATCAGCACATCTGCTCTTGGTCTGTAAGAGTTAAGGGCCAGCGCACAGAGGCACGTTACATATTAACAGCCACTCAGTTTTATTACACGCCAAGAATTTATAGATCCCTTTAAACAAAGGGCAATGGACCTGCCAGCCCAGCTCAGTGAATCAAGCACTGAAACTTGTGCAAGCAAGATATGTAAGCAAACAGGAGCTAACACTAAAATGAGAAACCAGGAGGCACCAGGCAGGGAGCTTTTCCCAGCTCTGCCAACACCACACTGCCATTTTAACCTAGCAAAAATATTCAGTTTTACATACCTCAAAGGCAATCTTCTGCAACATCCGCTGCCCAAGCACTCGTTAAACTAGAGAACAAGCAGCAAATTCACATTTCCAACAATGGCGAAGTCTGAAATAAGACTCAATTGCTTAGGAGAATGGTTTTGCAAAAGTTGACAAAGTTTAAAGCTGCAGTTACCCCTTGGCCTTTGCACCATTTTGATAGAGGAAGTATGCATGTACTTTCCCTTCAAAAAAAGTCTCACCCTAGAAGCTACCTGCATGCATTTACACCTAATACGTGCAGAATCTCTTTGGAAAACTTAAAATGCATTCCAGTAACCAGCAGCTTCTCCCAACTCTGCCGACTGCGAGAAGAGGGGATGTGCATACAGGCCCTGTGCATGCACACAGCACCATTTCACACAACTCTCCCCACCACCATCTAACTGCCCTGGTGACTGCTGCTGTGACCATCTTTCCACAGGTCTATGAGAACAGATAACGGCCCCACCCAAGAGGCGGCCATCATTTAGGTAGTTCCGGGGGTCCAGCTGCCAGTTCATTAGCGCCCAAAGAGCCTGCAAAGGTTTTTGGTTCTGGCTGTGTGAACTTTATCATAAAAGCACAGAAGTGGAATAAGCTCCACACAGGGTAGGGACCGTCTTATGTACAGGTCTGGCAGCCCGATAGCACAGCAAGCAGCAGTGGGAAGTCAAATCCTCTTTGGATAAAGCACTGAGTTTTCAACTTCTGAGCAACAGAACTGCATCAAAGAAAAGCTTTGCAGTACCCTTCAAGGAGACAGACCAACCTTGCATCTAAACGTTTGCATAAAGTTTCACCAAACTGGCAGATCTATGGTCCGGTCCTTTGGTGAAGTATGGAGGGCTCCCGGCGTCTGATTCTGCGGCAGGAAGATGGAGGGACCATATTATTCCAGTTCTTAAGGACCACCACCCTCGGATTAGCTATAAACTTGCTAAAATGGTCCCCAAACTGTTGAGAACAGATTCTCTGCCTTGGACAAATGCTTTATTTCAATTACGCAACCCAACACAGCTCCTTAGGCGATCCCCAATCCTCGCTCACCTGTTTGAAACCCGGGACCGCTCGTTGCGCAACGCTTCCTATGGCACTTCAGCAGAAGACACGCTCAGACACTTTAAGGTTTGTTAAAGCAATTTTTAAGCAGGCCTTTGAGCATGACTGTGGCAGCTGTCTTACCACTTCTGTTGGACTGTCATTTTGGACAAGGAAGTTAGGAAAACCACACTGTGTGCCTTTGTGCGATTCATTTTTTGGGATGTGTTTACGTCTTGTACTTTATTTTTTGCATGTTTTGCTATATTTTGCTTTGTTGATATTGTATAAACGATTAGTAAAATAATAAGGCCAGAGCCAGAGGGCCACTCTGGTAGATAAGGAGAGGAAATGACCAGTAGCAGCTAGCTGTGCTACACATGACCAAGGGAGCTGAGTTTCCAGAAGGCGTGCACATGCCTACACGGATCCAGGATTCCTCTTAGCACTGCCAACATACCCTGAAAACGTGGCATAGGACAGGACATCTCGACAGTGCTGTGCTTAGCACTGCCAACATATCCTGAAAACGTGGCATAGGACAGGACATCTCTACAGTGCTGTGCTTAGCACTGCTAACATATCCTGAAAACGTGGCATAGGACAGGACATCTCTACAGTGCTGTGTTTAGCACTGCTAACATATCCTGAAAACGTGGCACAGGACAGGACATCTCGACAGTGCTGTGTTTAGCACTGCTAACATATCCTGAAAACGTGGCACAGGACAGGACATCTCGACAGTACTGTGCTTAGCACTGCTAACATATCCTGAAAACGTGGCACAGGACAGGACATCTCTACAGTGCTGTGCTTAGCACTGCTAACATATCCTGAAAACGTGGCACAGGACAGGACATCTCTACAGTGCTGTGCTTAGCACTGCTAACATATCCTGAAAACGTGGCACAGGACAGGACATCTCGACAGTACTGTGCTTAGCACTGCTAACATATCCTGAAAACGTGGCATAGGACAGGACATCTCTACAGTGCTGTGTTTAGCACTGCTAACATATCCTGAAAACGTGGCATAGGACAGGACATCTCTACAGTGCTGTGCTTAGCACTGCTAACATATCCTGAAAACGTGGCATAGGACAGGACATCTCGACAGTGCTGTGTTTAGCACTGCTAACATATCCTGAAAACGTGGCACAGGACAGGACATCTCTACAGTGCTGTGCTTAGCACTGCTAACATATCCTGAAAACGTGGCACAGGACAGGACATCTCTACAGTGCTGTGTTTAGCACTGCTAACATATCCTGAAAACGTGGCATAGGACAGGACATAGACAGTGCTGTGCTTAGCACTGCTAACATATCCTGAAAACGTGGCATAGGACAGGACATCTCTACAGTGCTGTGCTTAGCACTGCTAACATATCCTGAAAACGTGGCACAGGACAGGACATCTCGACAGTGCTGTGCTTAGCATGTCTTCTGCAAACTGTAAGTAGCTTCCCTCAGATTAAGTAGGGAGATAATGGCTCTGTACAGGCAGTTAAGAAAACAACTAAAAAACAGTGTCCAGAACTGGAGGCCATGCAAGCAGTCCAGAGAAAGCCACCAAAATGGCATATCTGCACCAAAAGCCATGTGCAAGATTGGACTTTAGGAGCCAACTATGGGAGAGGAGATGGGGTCAACTAAACATTCAGATACCTCAGACATCAGGAAACACGCAAATAAGGTCACAGAAAGGCTCCAAGGGGCAGACACAGGAGCAACATCAAAACGGTTAGAGCACTGCAGTTCGGTTCTGGGCAATATTTCAGGAAGATTCAGTCTTAGCATCAGGCACTGGGGTAGCCCACGGGTCACTACCTCCGTCAGCATGGGCTCCAGGTGTTGCCTTAGGGCAGCGACGATCAGGAGCAGAGGCGTGGATAAAGGTGAAAGCACACCCTAGCGGCACCAGGCCACGTCACTGTGCAGCAAGGCTGATGCCCACTCTCTGGGTTTGGTAGCCATTTAGAGTGGTGGTAAGACGGGGCGTGGGTGATGGATTGCCGATGGGAGCTTTGAATGCACATTTACCCAAGGCAGAAAAAGCTAAAGAGAAAGAGGAGAAAAACTGGATAGGAATAAGCCGCCAGGTTTCTCCAGGTGGTAGCCGTGTGCTCAGGAATAATCTGGATGGCTCAGCTGAATTCCTGCATCGTGCCAGTAAGCTGGGCTTCCTTCCCTGCACACCTTCCCTAGTACACATGAGAGCTTTTCACTTTTGTACAGCTCATCCTTCAATTTTCTTTTGGCAGAGATGAAACATTACTAGTTTATTTTCCCCAGATTAAATCTCACGGCGTCGGGCCATGTAAGTGAGCCTAGTGAAATAGGGGACCTCATTTTTTGGATTCTTCCCTTTAATCTAAAATGACCTAGCAGGGGCGTGTGGTGTTTCTTCTACTCCCTGATATCACCAGCCCGACTTCAGGAGAATGTATAACATTTTAATTGGGGCCAACCTTAAAATACACCACACACACATCCAGCCCAGCAGGGAAAGGTTGGGTCGGCCATCATAGTTGGTGAATTGATTAGAAATGTAGATAACTAGATGGCTGATGGATGCGAGGACAGCAAGGTGCGAAGGTGACAGACCTCACGCGTCACCTAGATAGGATTATAGACAGTGCTGGGGAGGAGCCGGCTGTCGTGGTACATGTGGGCACCAACGACATAGGAAAATGTGGGAGGGAGGTTCTGGAAGCCAAATTTAGGCTCTTAGGTAGAAAGCTTAAATCCAGAACCTCCAGGGTAGCTTTCTCTGAAATGCTCCCTGTTCCACGCGCAGCTCCCCAGAGGCAGGCAGAGCTCCGGAGTCTCAATGCGTGGATGAGACGATGGTGCAAGGAAGAGGGATTCAGTTTTGTTAGGAACTGGGAAACCTATTGGGGAAGGGGGAGTCTCTTCCGAAGGGATGGGCTCCACCTTAACCAGGGTGGAACCAGACTGCTGGCGCTAACCTTTAAAAAGGAGGTAGAGCAGCTTTTAAACTAGAACAAAGGGGAAAGCCGACAGTCGCTCAGCAACGCATGATTTAGAGGCGGCATTTTTGAATAATACTAATGAAAAAGGAGAGATAGACCTCTAATTGGATGACCTAAAGCAAAAAGTAGTCCATGTGTCTATAAGTAAAGAACCACCTGAATTAAGATTCTAAGTTATCCCCTGTTAAGGTTAATACAAAAACCCCCAAAACTTTGAAATGTCTGTATGCCAATGCCAGACGTCTTAAGTAGCAAGATAGTTAGTTATAGGAAAATTGGTTCTTACTTGTGTCCTCATAGGATACCCTTTCAGTTTGTCTCCATCTGCTGGACAGGAGGCTCAACCCACTGTCTGGACTGATCCGGATACATACAAGGAAAGCGTATAGCAGTGGATGAGACATATCTGGCATCTCAGACTTTGTGGACAGAGGTTAACCAATGGGACAGTGCTATAATTAGAGCACAAATTACAATGCAATGATAGGGAGGATCAATTTGGGGGATGGCATAGCAACCAACAGGATAAGCTCTTAAAGGAGACTAAATGTAGAAATCCCATGTGTGCTGGGTAAGAGTATAGTGATAGGGGTATACTACCGTCCACCTGAACAAAATGGTCAGACAGATGATGAAATGCTAAGAGAAATCAGGGAAGCTAACCAAATTGGTAGTGCAGTAATAATGGGAGACTTCAATTACCCAGAGAGAAGAAGAAGCAAAGCCTTGCACATAAGCAAGTATCACGAAACGCTGGTGCAGGATAAAAGTTTTAATCACCAAGAATTTCAATAATGTACTTACACGATTAAACGTCAAACACATATATAGACATTTAAACTGGCAACTCCATGAGTCTCAAGAAATGCTTTAAACACGGTCCCCCGACACGGACCCGTGTTTCGCCAGGCTGCGTCGGGGGGGACCAGGGGTGCATTCAAATCTAGAGTGTAAAAGCAAATACAAGTCAGTTCAAAGTAATTGGTGAAACAAGGCTACAATGTAACATACGTATCACAAGAGTGCATACCTCTAAAATGTCACCCGGAGCGCGCAAGCTCGCACGGGTGACCGCTATTTAAACACAGGAGAAGGCGCGAACGTGACAGCTTTCGCGAGAGCTGTCAAGCATACTCTTGACAGTTCCCGCGAGAGCGGAACAGCCAGAAGATCTCGATGGATACGTCCCTAGTAAAACAGGTGCCACTCAATTTCTCTATTGAGGCCCTGGGGGGCAACCGTGTCAAGCGTAAATATCCACCTCTGCTCCCTCCGGCCCAAGGCCTCAGGGAAGTCCCCACCCCGAAGGGGGGGGACGGACAACCTCAATTGCTGAAAACAGAAGGTCGGAGACGGTGTGACCAGATTGGATCCAGTGCGAAACCAAGGGCTCATCTACTCTGTGAAGGCGAATGTTGGAGCAATGCTCGATCATGCGGGTTTTTAACATCCGGGTGGTTTTGCCAACATAGAGTAGAGAGCAGGGACATTTAATAATGTATACTACCCCCTTTGTGCAGCAGTCTGATGTGGAGCGAAGTGTGAAAACTCGCCCTGTGCGGGGGTGTATAAACTCAGGGGACAGTGTAGTATGGCTGCACATAGTGCAGCGGCCACATGGACCATGTACCCCAACATTATCGGTCCGAGCCACTAAAGGGGATGTGTGGACCAGCCGGTCCCGCAAATTTTTACCGCGTCTGAAGGTAAAGCGTAGTGAACTGTCAAGTAATTCAGTCATTGCTAAAGATACCCAGTGTCTCCTAATCATCGTGGAAATTGATCTCCCCAAAATCGAGAAAGGTAAAATGCAATTGTTAGCGTCATCTTCTACGGGGGTCGACTGGACAAATAACCATTCACGGGTGGAATACAACGCCCTTTTAAAAGCGCGTTTAACAACTTTGTGCGGGTAACCACGCTCTATAAAACGTTCACTCATCAGGCGCGCTTGCGCCACAAATTCGGAACGAGTGGAGCACAGTCGACGTAAACGTAAAAATTGTCCAGAGGGAATGTTATCCCGCAAAGCGCGGGGATGACAGCTCTGATACTGTAGAAGGGTATTCCGGTCTGTATCTTTACGATACAGAGTCGTGTCAAAACCATCTAACCCAGAGGTTATAGTAATGTCCAAAAATGCTATAGTACGTGGGTGAATATAGAAGTTGAATTGAATGTGTGTACTAACTGAATTTAGCCAATCTAAAAAGCAATAAAACTGAATATCGGTCCCAGTCCAGATGAGCAGTACATCGTCAATATAACGACGCCATGCAAAAATGAACTGAGACCATTCAGAAGGATAAACGTTCTGACGCTCAAAGTGGTCCATAAATAAGCACGCCAAACTGGGGGCCATGGTGGCCCCCATAGCTGTGCCCTTAATCTGTTGGAAATAAGCATTCTGAAACCGAAAAAAGTTTTTGGTAAGCGCTATCTCTGCTAGTTGGGTTAGGAAGGAAGTCGATACACGATGTGGGTGAGGTCGTTTGTCTAACGTATCTGAAATCACCTGTAAAGCCTCATGTTGAGGTATGTTAGAATAGAGAGAGATCACATCCAGCGTGACCAGAAAAAACGAGTCAGTGGGGTAACTCAGTTCCGATAGCAAAGTGATAAGGTGTGTAGAGTCTCTCACATAGGATTGAATCAATGGCACAAAGGGCTTCAAAAAATAATCCACAAATTGTGACAGTGGTTCAAGGAGAGAACCAATACCAGCGACAATAGGCCGACCCGGCGGGTGTGTGAGGGTTTTGTGTATTTTGGGTAATGTATAGAATTGTGGCATAATAGGAAAAGGTGTAGTCAAAAACTTTTGCTCTTTAGCGGTGATCATACGTCGGTCAGCAGCATGTTGTACTATAAGTTTAATGTGATTCTTCAATGACTCAGTGGGGTCAGTCAGTAGTGGTTTATAAAAAGATAGATCGCTCAATTGCCGAAGTGCTTCACCATCGTAATCAGAGCGATCCTGGACCACTATGCCACCTCCTTTATCAGCCGGTTTAATAGTAATGGACTGATCCTTCGACAGAGTGGCTAACGCGCTTGACTCAGCCCTGATTAAATTGTAACGAACGAATGGAGTATGGGAAAATATATCGCGGGAACTGTCAAGAGTATGCTTGACAGCTCTCGCGAAAGCTGTCACGTTCGCGCCTTCTCCTCTGTTTAAATAGCGGTCACCTGTGCGAGCTTGCGCGCTCCGGGTGACATTTTAGAGGTATGCACTCTTGTGATACGTATGTTACATTGTAGCCTTGTTTCACCAATTACTTTGAACTGACTTGTATTTGCTTTTACACTCTAGATTTGAATGCACCCCTGGTCCCCCCCCGACGCAGCCTGGCGAAACACGGGTCCGTGTCGGGGGACCGTGTTTAAAGCATTTCTTGAGACTCATGGAGTTGCCAGTTTAAATGTCTATATATGTGTTTGACGTTTAATCGTGTAAGTACATTATTGAAATTCTTGGTGATTAAAACTTTTATCCTGCACCAGCGTTTCGTGAGACTTCAATTACCCCAATATTGACTGGGTAAATGTAACATCAGGACTTGCTAGAGAAAGTTCCTGGATGTAATAAATAACTGCTTCATGGAGCAATTGGTTCAGGAACCAACAAGAGAGGGAGCTATTTTATATTTAATTCTTAGTGGAACGCAGGATTTGGTGAGAGGTAATGGTTTTGGGGTCACTTGGCAACAGTGATCATAACATGATCAAGTTTGACACGAGTGGAAGGGGAGACAATAAGTAAATCTGCAGCTCTGGCACTAAACTTTTAAAAAGACTGATAAAATGAGGACAATAGAAAAAAAACTGAAAGAGGTACTCCACTTTTTGTAGCTGCAACAGGCAGACATTGATTTTTAAATAAGGTCCTCCACATGTGCTAATAAATGGTATGATAGAAAACAATAGTACTTTACGGGGGTCAAGACACTGTCCTGACCCCCGTACTGTGCAATCCTAAACTTACCTGATTCTTAAAGCTTGCATGCTGTGGGGGGATGGGAGTGCGTGCATGGAACAGTTTCACGAAACATGGAGCGTGTCAGGGCAAATTCAACTGCATAATGATTCAAGCACTTTATATGCAAAAAACCCCCCAACCTAAATAATGCAAATCAGAACTGACCAATTAACAAGGCAATTTGAAAGCCAGTAGTGCCTACAATGAAGTCGTTACAAAATAATATTAAAAATATACATATAAAGTACCATTTAACACATATAGGGGATTTTATGCCTTCGCCCTTCACATTTGGACACATTACTACTTTTGTGGCTCATTGTTTAAAAATACCATCTTGGAAGCCCAGTCCAGATGTATTCCATATATTAAGGTGGAAGGAAGGCCAAACTGCCAGCATGGTCAGAAGCGATTTTAGTGAAAGCTTCCTTCAAAAATTGGAAGGATCCACCTGAAGAAAATAGAAAAAAAGAACCACCATGGCAAGTTAAATTTAACACAGTGATAAGAAAGGCTAAGAATCTGAAAATAAGCTGGCCATACAGACAAAAACTCAACCTTAAATATATCCAAAACAAGGAACCCGTGAGGGAGTCTGTTGGACCATTAGATGACAGAGGGGTTAAAGGGGCTCTTAGGGAAGATAAGGCCACTGTCGAAAGACTAAATGAATTCTTTGCTTCCGTGTTTACTAATGAGGATGTTGGGGAGATACCAGTTCCGGAGATGGTTTTCAGGGGTGATGAATCAGACGAACTGAACAAAATCACTGTGACCCTGGAAGATGTAGTAGGCCAGATTGACAAACTAAAGAGTAGCAAATCACTTGGACCGGATGGTATGCATCCTAGGGTACTGAAGGAACTAAAAAATGAAATTTATGATCTATTAGTTAAAATTTGTAACCTATCATTAAAATCATCCATTGTACCTGAAGACTGGAAGTTAGCTAATGTAACCCCAATATTTAAAAAAGGCTCTAAGGGTAATCTGGGAAACTATACACACCAATGACCTTGACGTCAGTGCCGGGGGTGGGGGTAGATGTGAATCTGTTATTTACTCTTTTGGATAATAGAAAGACTAGGGGGCACTCCATGAAGTTAGCACGTGGCACATTTAAAACTAATCGGAGAAAGTTCTTTTTTACTCAACGCACAATTAAACTCTGGAATTTGTTGCCAGAAGATGTGGTTAGTGCAGTTAGTATAGCTGTGTTTAAAAAAGGATTGGATAAGTTCTTGGAGGAGAAGTCCATTACCTGCTATTAAGTTCACTTAGAAAATAGCCACTGCTATTACTAGCAAAGGTAACATGGGATAGACTTAGTTTTTGGGTATTTGCCAAGTTCTTATGGCCTGGATTGGCCACTATTGGAAACAGGATGCTGAGCTTGATAGACCCTTGGTCTGACCCATTATGGCATGTTCTTATGTTTGAGTGTTAAATCCTTTAACGTAGCCCTCTTGAGAGGCTCAAAAGGCAGACTGCACAGCGCCCGGAGAACCAGATTCTAACTTCATGAAGGACAAACTGTATGCACCGGCGGGTGTAAATGCTTGGCCCCTTTCAGAAAGCACGCCACATCAGGATGACCTGCAAGGGCTGTACCAATGTTACCTCAAACAGCCCAATACTGCTACCTGAACCTGAAGCGAGCTGTATGCCAATCCCTTCAAGCCTTCCTGTAAGAACACGAGAATGTGTACAATAGTGGCCTTACGCGGGGACATCTTCAACCCACTGCACCAGGAATCAAAAACCTTCCAGACCCCAACGTAGGTAAGCGAAGTGGAGGTCTTTTGTGCACGTAGCAGGGTGGAAATAACCGAATCCGGATAGCCCTTCTTTCTCAACTGCCTCCTCTCATAAGCCAAGCCACTAGACAAAAGCAAGCCGCCTGATCGAATACGGCACCCTGTCGAAGGAGATCGAGACAGTAACCAAGATGCAATGGCCTGTCTACCGCCAAGTTGATCAGGTCTGTGAACCACGGTCTCCGTGGACACTCTGGGGCAACGAGGATCACCAGCCCCTGATGGGACTCTATTCAACACAGGATCTTGCCCACCAATGGCTAAGGAGGAAACACAGGAGTATGTCGTGGGGCCTCAAAAGGACCAGGGCATCTACTCCTTCTGCCCCGTGTTCCCTTCTGCGACTGAAAAAATGAGCTGCTTCTGCATTTAGCCGAGTCGCCATTAAGTTCAGACAAGGAAATCCACACAGACAAGTCACGAGCCTCAGCACTTCCTCGGAAAATTCCCACTCTCCTGGGTCTAGCCATTGGCGACTGAGGAAATCCACCAGGATGTTGTCCACTCTGGCGATGAGACACCACCAACCATATGAGATGACGCTCCGCCCAGACCATCAGCTTGTCTGCTTCCGCGGCCACCGGCTGAATTTGTTCCCCCTTGACGAATGATGTACGCATTGTCGGAGAGAGCCCTTACAGACTGATGGTGGATGAGGGGGAAGAATCTGCACAGCACTAGATGAACCGCTCTCGTCTCCATATGATTGATGGACCTCTGACTCCTGAGGTGTCCACTGTCCTTGTGCCGATCGAGACTGACAAACTGCCCCCCAACCGGAGAGACTAGCATCCGTTGTCACAATCAGCCACTGGGGATTCTTCAGGTCCATCCCCAGCTGTAAGAGCTCTGGAACCAACCACCATCCGAGACGACTCCTGGCCGAATCCAAGAGAGGTAAGCTGAGGTGGAAGTTTTCGGACTTGGAATCCCAGCGGGAAAGCAACGCCCTCTGCAAAGGTCTCATATGAGCGAACGCCCAGGGAACCAGCTCCGAGTAGATGCCATAGATCCAAGAACCTGCAAGTAGTCCCAGACCTTGGGCAAAGGGAGGGCCAACAGACGGCAAACCTGAGTCTTGAGCTTGACCGTCCTCTCCCTGGGGAGGGAAAAAAAACAAACCCCTTTGCCTATAACTGTCGAAACGGGCTCCCAGGAACTCCAATACTTGAGACGGGACCAGCTGACTCCTGGAGAAAATGACAAGACGAAGCAAAACAGACTGAACTGCCTGCAAAGGTCTTCTGACTTTGCCCGAATCAGCCAGTCTAAATAGGGATGAACTAGAATCCCCTCTCGCCGAAGAGCTGCTGCTACCACCATTACCTTGGTGAAAACGCAGGGAGCTGTCACTAAACTGAACGGGAGCACTTGAAACTGGTAAAGTTAGCCCAATACCATGAACCACAGAAACCTCGGATGCAGATATGCAGGTATGCCTCCGTAAGATCCAAAGAGGCCAAAAATTCACCTTTGCAGACCGCCGTAATGGCGGATCTCAAAGTCTCCATGCAAAAATGAGGAACCCAAAGCATCCTGTTGACTTTCTTCAAGTCCAGAATCGGATGGAAGGAGCCCTCCTTCTTGGAGATCATGAAGTAAATGGAGTATCTGCCGGTACAGCACTCGCCCGGCGGAACTGGGACGATCGCTCCCAGAGCCTTCAAACGACACAGGGTCTGGAGTACCACCTGCTGTTTTGCCCGAGGCCCGCTAGGACACACCAAGAAAAGATCCCGCAGTGGGCGAGCAAAAATCTATCGCGTAACCGTGTTTTATAATGTTTAAGACCCACCAATTTGACGTGATTTTGACCCATTCTTCTCGAAACAGAGGATCACTGGAACGGAGGAATGGGCCAGCGCACATTTGTTGGGGAGATTTATTGGCGGAGAATCCTTGGGAGGCTCAGTCACGGGAAGGCCGTCTACCTCAAAAGGAATGGGCCCAAGCCTGGGACCTCTATGGCGCCTGGCGAGGAGGAAAGGACGGAGCCCTACTGGACCGAAAACTATGTTGACCCTGAAGATGACCCCTAAAAGAACTGAAGGGGGCGAGAAGACCCGGGCTTGTCCTCCAGCAGCCTGTAAACCTTGTTATCCCCAAGTCTAATGAGATTTTCCAGACCGACCCCGAATAAGAGCTTGCCTTTGAACGGGAAGGACCCCAGTTGAGACTTGGACATGTCAGCTGACCAATTGCGGAGCCAAAGAAGCCTTCTCGCTGACACAGCCGAGGACTTCGTGCATGAGGAGGTACCCAGGAGATCATACAGGGCATCTGCTGTATCGGCGACCGCCGCTTCCATCCGGTCCGCCTGCTCTGCCTCTGCCGGTGGAAGTTCCTGAGCCGTAAGCAACTGCTGTATCCATCCAAGGGTGGTTCTCTGCATGAGACTACTGCAGACAGCCGCCCTAACGCAAAGCCGCTTGAGGAGAATCTCAAGCTTCCTGTCCTGGAGATCCTTGAGGGCGGCACCTCCTGTCACTGGAATCATGGTGCGCTTGGCGATTGCCAATACGGCTGCATCCACTTTAGGAACCTTAATGAGCTCCAAGAACTCATCCAGGATCGGATAAAGCTTCTCCACGGCCCTAACTCGCAGAGTGGCTTCTGGGGTGTCCCATTCCCGAGTCATGAGCTGTAAAAGGCTCGGATGAAAAAGAAAAGTTCTAGGAGGGGTACGAAGACCAGACAACACAGAATCCCCTGGGGAAAGGCTCCGCCATAGACTGTGGAGCTGGAATATCGAGTTCTGTGAGCACATGAGGGATACGAGGGTCCAGCTAGTCCTTTTGAAATAACCGGAGCACCTGCGGATCATCCCCCTCTACCGGAGCGGAAATATCAACATCGCCCAGGTCCACAGAGAGGGTCTTGGGGCATGGGGTCAGGAGAAGGAAGTGATGCTATCCCTGCATCAGGGGCTGGACAGGGTAACAGAGCCCTAGGCACCTCCTGATTGTCCGCAGGCCTGGGTATCTTTGCCGGAGGTTCTTGTAAATGCAAGTCAGCCTCTGTCTCCATGTAAGCCTTATGCAACAATAAAACAAGTTGTGAAAAGGAGGCGGCGGCAGAGAATCACATCCCGGAGAGGGGCCTTTCAGGGCTTAAAATAGGAGGCGGAGGAAAATCCCCTCCCCCAGAGTTCTGTGCAACATCGGTGTGCGAGTCACCCAAAATGGCCGCCGTTCCCGCACTTCTCCCTACACCTTGCGGCCGAGGAAGAGACTTTTGCCTGCTAGAGGCAATTGTGAAGGGCCTTCTCCCCCGGGGATACATCGCGAACACAAGCCGTCGTGGGAGAGCAGTGCTGCCGGCTCTCCACATGCCGAGCACTGCGATCCCCGCAGCATGGTAAGTGCAGCTGCTAATAAAAATCAGCTGGGTAAATTTATCCCTTCTGGAGACCCGGGAAATAAGCAGACTCACTCGGTCCGGTTTTTTTGTTTTTTTTTAAACCGAGCTTATGCACCAGGGGAATGAAACGTCCCTGGGCTCAACACTGCAGAGGAATTAAAATGTCTCTGGAGGTATTTAGGAGGGGGGCGGAAGGGACCGGCCCACTGGTAAATCCCCCCTACTCACCGGGCTGTAACAATATGCTCCAGGGATTGAGGCTGTAAGACCCAAGGTCCAGCTGGGCCTGCTGAAACTTAGACTGGCCCCCCTTTTTGGAGGAATCTGTACTCTGACTGAAACTGATTTTTTTTTTTTTTTTTTACCAAGTTACTTACTAACCAGTTGATCTAGTCAAAGGCACTCCAGGGTGTAAGAACCCTACAGATTAAGAATCAAAATTTGAAAGATCAGGCCGGCAGGTTATGCCATCCTTCATCTGCTGGAGTCAGAGAAATACTGAAGGATCGCAGGCGGCACACTTTTTTCTCTGACTCCATGTGCTGGAAGGGAGGAATAACCCTGGTACATTCAGGGAACGAAGTGGATGTATTTATTTAATCATGCTTACCTCATGATGCGGAAAGAGCTGGGAAGCGATACGGTCTGCGGTCCTGTGCACTCACTCATCCCATAGATCTCCAGCAAGGGCATCTTGAGGCTCATGAAGTACTCCAGAGTGTCCTTGGTGATGGGGGCAGCTGACGTTATGCACTTCGTGCAACGATCAAGCCCGAGGGCTGCAGAGACTCGCCTGAACACCAGGATATTGGCTAGCGTGTATCCCCAGGGTACACAGTTATTCCTGTGGAAGAGAGGGAGAACGTCATGCACAGTACCTCAATAGTGCCTTTTCCCAGGCATGAGGCTGGGTCGCTCCTTCCCATCCTGGGGGGGATCAGGGGAGAGAGAGCTGAATGTGTACATCGAGTGTCCTGAATGGAAACAGGCACTGGATAAGCACCACTTGCTCTATGCAGTTTTCCTACTTGATCTGCACTTTTCTGCCTTCCTCATGCCATTCAGTCCCTGCCATTAGCAATGGTTACATGGAATAGATTTAGTTTTTGGGTACTTGCCAGGTTCTTATGGCCTGGATTGGCCACTGTTGGAAACAGGATGCTGGGCTTGATGGACCCTTGGTCTGACCCAGTATGGCATTTTCTTATGTTCTGCACTGTTAGCTTAATCTCTATTATTATTATAATCTCTATTGGAAACCTGCTCCAGCTGTCCAGCACTCTGTGTAAGTCATTTTCTCACATGTGTTGAGCCTCTATCCCCTTTAGGTGCAGGGACCTGCCCTGAGCTTTTCATTTTATGGAAAATGCTTCCTTGTGCCAGCCTTCCCTTCTGGAGTATAACTCCCAAGTCTAAGTATTGGCTTATAAAGCAGGCCATGCATTCTGCTGGTCCTCTGACCTGCCTCTACCTTGTCAAGCTATTTTTGGAGAGGTGATGTCCAGAACTGAACAGTTCTCAACATGGGGTCCTGGAGCAGGTAAGCCTTGCTTCTTCCTACTAGAAAGATATCCCTGGATGCATCCAAGTATACTACGGTATTAACTGCTTAGTTACACTGACTGGCTACCTGTAGTTAGGGTGACCCTATAGCACCATGACAGGGGGAGAGACAGCCAGTATACATTTTGCTCCACTGCATGCACAAGATATAGGGAAATCAGACCACAATGCCCTGCATGCAATGAGCTAAATCCAGGCCACAGTCCTCTTCTCCCTTTGACATGATCCCTTCCTTGAGATTAGATAGGACCATGTTTTCCCCCTCTTTTAAGGGCTAGCTCTTCCCCTCTAACATGGAATTGGGCCATACAATTTCTGCTTTCCAAATACATGGATTTTGCATTTTTTCCCTGATTAAGGCATAGTTGCCAAACCCTTGACTAATTTTCCAATTTAAGTCACTTTTCTCTCCCCTCTGGCAAGCCTACTCTGCTGGGAATTTTCCTAACAGGCAGGCACACTGTTTTCTAACTTCCTCAGTATCGCAAAGTGACTGCCAGATTGGGCACCAACTACCCCTCAGTCCTGCTGCTCAGTGCAGCCTGATAGAAAGGTGAACTCTTCATTTCGGCAGGACGGTGGAGGCTGTTGGAGAGCCCATGTGAAGAGCTGCATTATATTGATGGGTTTAGCTAGTCCCTGATGCAAGCCCCCCCCCCCCCCCCACACACACACACACACACACACACACACACACACACACACACACGCATCTCCTCGGTGCACAGGTACTGAATAGGTCTGCCTTGAACCTCTGCTTGTTGCAGATTCCTTTACGGTGCAGAAATCCTTCCCCTATCTCGGGTCCCTCCTGGAAGGGTCCGTTTTCCCTCATGCGCTGGTAACCCCGAGCCACCTACCCATTCATCTGGCTGTAGCTGGCATGCAACCCAATGCCCTTTGCCCAGGCGGCCACCTTCCTCTGGATAAGAGAGGACTTGGCGCCTGCTGCTTTCATCTTCTCTTGAATCTTCTCCCAGACCCGTGGCACGCCCAAGAACGACGTAGGGCGCGCTTCCTGCAGCGTGGTGACCAGCGAGCCCTACAATTGGAGAACAGATCCAAACAATGAGCATGAAAGTGGTGAAACCGTACTGGGGCTGGAGAGTCCCGCTCCTGCTTCCCAAAGACTGGGCAGCGATGGCACAGAGGTCCTGCTTTCACGATTCATGGCGGCATGAAGCACAGCCACGTAACCTCCATGAGGGGCATCAACTAGCTTGAAAGAGAAAAAAAAAGGATTCTCCACAGAAGCTTGGGCATCACGTTTCCCTAAAGAATAAGAGATGTCAATTTTTATATCCAATAAACTAGAACAGAACTGTATAACGTGAGAGAAAGCAAAGGTTGCTTACCTGTAACAGGTGTTCTCCCAGGACAGCAGGATGTTAGTCCTCACAAATGGGTGACATCACAGGATGGAGCCCAATCATGGAAAACTTGTCAAAGTTTCCAGAACTTTGACTGGCCCCTACTGGGCATGCCCAGCACGGCACCAACCCTGCAGCCAGCAGGGGTCCCCCTTCAGTCTTGTATAGCAAAAGTACGAGCGAAAAATAAAACATGTAAATGAACCCAACTCCACAGGGTGGCGGGCAGGTTTCCTGAGGACTAACATCCTGCTGTCCTGTGAGAACACCTGTTACAGGTAAGCAACTCTGCTTTCTCATAGGACAAGCAGGATGGTAGTCCTCACATATGGGTGAGTACCGAACTGAGGATGCCCGAGCAATACATCAAACGTACCCAAGATGTGCAACAGGCCTGCAGAATTTCAGTGTAAGGCGGGTAGGTAACTAATGCCTGCAGATCACTAACTGCAAGCGGACATGATCACAAGAAGAAAAACTACCTTCCAGGAGAGATAGCGGAGAGGCTCAAACGGAGGTTTCATGAGCCGTCCCAAAACATTAAGGTCCCATGCAGGGGCAGGAGGGCGCAGTGGAGGTTTTAAATGGAGCAAGCCTCTCATGAACCGTGTTACTAAGGGCTGCATTGAAATGGAGACATTACCTACATCCTTATGGTACACACTAACACGCACTAGATAGCTGAAGTTTTTAGGCCTGACAGGTACCAGAAGTAGTCCAGGAACCTTGCAGTGGAACAAGTGAAGGGGTCTATGGACATGGAACTACACCAGACTGTAAACTTCTTCCATTTAGAGCGGTAAGACCTTCTAGTTAAAGGCTTTCATGAAGCCACCAGGACTCTGAATACTGACTCTGAAAGGTTAAGAGGTTGGAGTATTAACCTTTCAACATCCAGGCCAGACAGAGCTTGGAGGTTGGGGTGACAGATAACCTTCATTCTGAGTGATTAGAAGGGGATCCTTCCCCAGAGGAATGTGTCAGCATACTGATAGGTCTTAGAGGATTGGAAACCACACCAATGGGGAGCTATCAGAATTATTGATCCTTTGTCCTGCCGGAGCTTCACGAGAGTCTTTGAAATGAGAGGAAGTGGAAGGTACACATAAAGGAGACCACTGGTTCAGGAGAGGGTGAAGGCATCTATTGGCTGCAAGTGGTGACAGCGAATGAGAGAGCAGAAGTTGTCTACCAATGCAAAGAGGTCTATGCGAGGGTAACCCCATCGTTGGAATATCTTGTCCGCTACTATGGGGTTGAGAGACCACTCATGCGGATGGAAAGTGCGACTCAGCTAGGTTGCTTTGAGGTACATCGAGCGGGAAAGGGCCCATGCCCATGTCTGTGCAGCTTTCTGACAGAAGGTAGGAGCCCGTTCCCCCTTGTTTGTTGATGTACCACATCGCAACCTGGTTGTCTGTTTGAATCAGGATAGCTTTGTTTGATATGCCCTCAAGGCCTTTCAGGATTGTCTATCTGATCGCCCGTAGCTCCAGGAAATGGTGTTTGGCTTCATCAAGAGTCCAGGTTCCCTGAGTCTGCAGTTCGCCTACATGTGCACCCCACCCAAAGTTGGATGCGTCTGTTAAGGTGATTTGGGGATCTGGAGCCTGAAATGGAAGGCCTTGAATGAGATTAGAGTGGTGCATCCACCAGGCTAGTGACAGACTGAGCTGTTTGGTAATCTGGATAATGCTGGACATTGGCTGACAAGCTTGAATCCACTGGCATTTTAAGGTCCACTGCATTACTAGGCAAGCCATCGGAGTGACATGCAGAGGACACCATGTGACCCAATAGCATGAAGAAGTGACGAGCAGTTGAAGATACTCACTGTAGCTGAGGTGCCAGAGATGTTATGGTGAAAGCACGAACCTGGGGGAGGAAGGCTTTCGCCAGTATAGTGTTTAGGTCGGCCCCTATAAAGGATAGGGTTTGGGATGGAACTATCTTGATTTGGGATAGTTGATTAGAAACCCTATGGAGACCAGGATGTTAATAGTGAGACACAGGGAGATTAGCCTGCCCTGTGAGTCTGAGCCCTTATCAACCAATCATCGAGATAAGGGTAGACCATGCACACCCTGATTCCTGAAGAAGGCTGCGACCAGACGCCTGGCCGAATGGTAGTACATGGTACTGAAAATGACGAGGGCCGACAGGAATCGCAGGAATTTGCGATGAGATGGTGTGATTGGGATGTGTGTGCATGCATCCTGTAGATCTAGAGAGCATAGCCAATCTCCTCTTTACAGAAGAGGAAGTAGAGAGCCCAAGGTTACCATCTTGAATTTTTCTCTGTCCAGTATCGGGCGATCGCCACCTGACTTTTTTGGTATTAGAAAATGCCGGGAATAAAAACCCTGCCCTTGCTGGGAGAGGGTTACTGGTTCTATTGCTCGGGATAGGAGGAGGGATGAGACCTCCTGTTCAAGCAAGGGAGAGTGGTCGGACTTACCCCACGTCAGCCGAGGTGGAGAGTCCGCTGGAACAGTCAGGAAATTTAGGTGGTAACCTTGGGTGACTACTGCCAGTACCCACTGGTCTGCTGACTGTGTGCCAGGCCCTTTTGAAGGGGCAGAGCTGACCGCCGACCGGTATGGATGGAAGAGGAGGTTGGCTTACACTCTCTAGGAAGGAGTCAAAACCCCGACGCTGGCCCAGGCTGAGACTTGAGGCTGAGTCTGCCTGGATTGAACTTTTGGGTAAGGTCTGGAAGGGCGTCCTCTAGAAGCCGGAGGATAAAATTTCCTTGGCTTGAGGGTCGGCCGCTTAGAGTCTCGTCTGAAAGTTCTCTTAGGGGCAGAAGGGAACTCACAGCACAGAAGAAAGCTGGCAAAGCATTTCATGGTGGTCCTTCAACTGCACCACAGTCTCTCGGATCTTTTCCCCAAAGAGATTATCACCCGCACAGGGTAGATCTTCTAACCTGTCTTGGACTTATTTATTTATTTCAGATTTTTATATACCGACATTCTCAATACAAGTATCGAATCAGGTCGGTTTACATAGAACAATAACTGTCGCAATAAAGGCGTTACATTAAACAGCGTTTCTTAACATATATTTTCTTAACATATCACATATAAATATAACTATAAATACAACTTAAATATAAGTATAAATACAACTTAACTTAAATATAAATACAACTTGAATATTACATAAACAATAATAATAATGATGATAATAACTTGATAAAGACTTGATAAAGACTTCCGGTCTTAAATCTGAGGATTTGAGCCAGGGCCATCTTTGTGCACTAATCCCCACTGCAGACACTCTAGAGGTAGTGTCAAAGATATATGCAACGCAGACTTCGTGCTTTCCAGCATCCAGACCTTTCTGAGCCAGAGTATGAAGTTGAGCCTGGAGTTGCTCTGTAACAAATCATAGAAGTCCTGGATCCTTTTTAAAATGTCTGTTATACTGGGTCATGTATAACTGGTAAGAGGCAATGCGAGATGAGCATTGAGCCATGGAATACATGCCTGCCAAAGGCATCCAGGGATTTTTGTTCCTTCCCTGGAGGTATGATGTTTTGAATGTCATGCCTTCTTCTGAGCTGATTCCACAACCACAGAGTGATGATCCAACTGTGACTTCTGGAACCCAGGAGCTGACTGCACCAGATAGGTAGCATCTGTCTTACTGTTGACAGGTGGGACCGAACATGGGTGTTCCCAATTTCTCTTCAGGAGATCAAGCAGGATTTCATGAATAGGAATAAACGATTTCCTTAGGAGCATCAAGAAGTTTGAGTACTTCCAACATCTTGTTCCTAGAGTCCTCTTCTGTTTGAAGTTGGAAAGGAATGGTTTCAGACATTTCCTTGATGAAATTAATAAAAGACAGTTCCTTCTGGTGGAGAGGGCTCTGAAGGTAGATCTATATCTACCTTCATCGGTCCAAGGATTATAGGGCTGATCTCCAGCAGGGAGAAATGGTGCTAATCCTGAAGGATCAGGCCTAGACATTGATGGACGAGTCGGTGGTAAAATCCCAGACGGTGGAATGGGAATTGGTATTTCCTCATCTGATAATGGAATCAGTGTAGAAGGCACTGGACCCACCAGTGCTCTTAGTTCCAGAGGCAGGGCACCGATCAATGCATCCAGTCTACCCAGTAGCGGTGCGAGCGCTACAAGAATCGGATCGGTGATCGGCTCGGGGACTGGTACTGGCGTCGATGGAGGTTGGAAGCCCTGAAGTGCTTTACCGATGACCTCTTGGATCATCTGATCTAATTCCTCATGCAAGCCTGGGGTATGGAACCCTGGCACTGGAGTAGGAGGCAACACTGGCGTAGCCAGAGGGTTCACCGGTGAAGGTGGAATCACGGATCCTGACACCACTGAAGGTGGGGAACGCCTCTGTGACCCGGTCACAGAAGAGGATGGGGCTTCCTTGTTGGTGGCTGTCAACGATGCCGAGGACATGCCTGGATCGACGGACTGAGCCTTCTGATGCTAGTGTCGACGCTTTTCACAATGGTCTCCTTGGTCCTTTTCTTGAGGAGGCTATTGACAGTTTTGGAATAGTCGACACTGGTTGAACAGCAGCGGAGTCCCGGTGCTGGCGAGACGCCTATGGCACCGGCTCGGACAAAGTTGAAGCTATTGATGGAGTCGGGGTTTTCAACTGAAAGAAAGTCCATTTTCTCTAAACAAGCCTTACGGCCTTTCAGTGTCATTTGGGCACATTTGGTGCAAGTTAAGACATCATGGTCAGACCCTAAACACAGACCCCATGCGGGTCAGTGATGGACATTGTCCAAGTATAGGGCATTGACGAAAACCTGACGCCACCCGACCCTTTGAAAACGACCCCTTAGCGTCCCCCACCCTCCCGAGCCCCCCAAAACATTTTAAAATTACCTGGTGGTCTAGTGGTGGTCCCGGGAGCGATCTCCCGTTCTCAGGCCGTTGGCTGCCACTCAAAGATGGCGCCGATGGCCCTTTGCCCTTACCATATGACAGGGTATCCGTGCCATTGGCCGGCTCCTGTCACATGGTAGGAGCACTGTCATATGGTAAGGGCAAAGGGCCAAGGGCCATCGGCGCCATCTCTGAGTGGCAGCCGACTGCCCGAGAACGGGAGATCGCTCCCGGGACCACCACTAAAGCACCAGGTAATTTTAAAATGTTTTGGGGGGGATCGGGAGGGTGGGGGAAGCTAAGGAGTCGTTTTCAAAGGGTCGGGTGGGTTTCTTTTTTTTTTTTTTTTTTATCGGGCCATCGGCGCCATTGGACCGAGAGCGGGAGATCGGTCCCCGCGCCCCCACTGGACCACCAGGTACTCGTAAAACGTTTTGGGGGGTTCGGGAGGGTGGGGGAAGGTAAGGGATTCGTTTTATAGGGTTGGGGTGGGTTTAGGGTTTTTTTGGTGTGCTGGTTTTCCCCGCCCTCCCCCGATTTTTCACGATAAATCGGGGGAATTTCTATTGTATCGCGACTCAACGATTTAAAATATATCTGACGATTGTTTTAAATCGTCAAAAAACGATTCACATCCCTAGTACATATCACCATATACATATGCCCTCACCTTCAAATTATGTATTAGACTAAATTGATTATACAAAATGTCCGAACATAACATCAACAACAATCCATGCCCTTGGCATTTGGAAATTTGTTTTTTAGATTCAAGTGCACTATGTGGCATGGTTGTGAAGACCAGGTTGAGGATCGGGTGTGTGATATATTGTTTGAGTTCTCATAATGTGATATCAAGCAGTGGAGTTGGAGGAGTTTAGATATTAGAGAAACAGTGCTATTATGGGTCCGGACATGCGGTGACTTTATGGTGATTCAAAAACCAGTTTGTGATAGAAAAGCACATGATCAAAAAATAAATGATATAAGATTTCCCCTGAAGAAGCCCGATGAGGGTAAAACAAGGAGTCTTGTTGGGTGAACTACTTTAATTCCAGTGGAAAGTACAGGAACATTGTTGGAACAAGGAAATTGGAGAATATATATTTAGGAGGGAATTGTTTTACCAATTAAAAGATAAAGATTATTGGTTGATATATACAGACCATCGGGGCGGGTGGTGTTATATTTTATGGGACTGGGATTTTTAGAGGAGTGAGTGATGAGCGAATGTGACTATATGATATTAGTGGGTTAGGGTTGAGTGTATGGATTGTTATTTAGGGCATGTTCGGACATTTTGTATAATCAAATTAGTATAATACATAATTTGAAGGTGGGTCCTCAAAGTCATCGAAAGAGGCTACGTGTTAGAGTTTGCTCGGGATCTCCCGGACCTCTACCTGATCTCTCCCTGTGGAACTCGAAGTGCTCAGCAGTGTGCCAGACACTCGATAGGCTTCAAGCGCTCTGTGCCATAGTCCCCCTCCAGAACAGGGATCCAGCCAGTATTCCATCTACTTAGTTTTCCCCAAAAAGGACGGCTCCTTTCGACCGATCCTGGACCTCAAGAGTGTCAATAAGGCCCTCAAGGTTCCCCATTTTCGGATGGAGACCCTGAGGGCGGTCATAGCGACAGTTTGTACAGGGGAGTTCCTTGCCTCTCTCAACCTGAATGAGGCCTACCTTCACATCCCGGTCTGCCAGAACACCAGAGATTTCTTCGTCTCAACATCCTGGGATGACATTTTCAGTTTCGAGCACTCCCATTTAGTCTCGTCACCGTGCCACACACATTTACCAAGATCATGGTGGTAGTGGCGGCCTTCCTCCGGTGGAAGGGAGTCCTAGTCCACCTGTACGACTGGCTCATTCGGGCAAAGTCTGAGGACCTGTGTGTGATAGCGGTCAACCGAGTGTTCTCACCTCCCTCTGGTGGATAGTCAATTTCTCAAAGAGCAACCTCAAGCCCTCTCAGGTCCTCGCATTCATAGGAGCATACTTCAACACTCGTGTGGGCAAAGTTCTGTTACCTGAGGCCCGTGCACTCATGCTCATGGGTCAAGTCCAACATCTATTATCTCTCACGGTCCCCACAGTCTGGAATTATCTCCAGGTTCTGGGCACTACGGCTTCAATTATAGATTTGGTTCCCTGGGCCTTTGTGCATATGCATCCTTTGCAGAAAACTCTGCTATCCTGCTGGAAGCCAGTCTCAGAGGAGTTTGACACCCTTACCACTTTTCGATGTTACCATTGACAGCATGCAGTGGTGACTCTCTCAACCACCTGTTGAAGGGGGATGTCCTTGCAGACACCTCAGTAGATTGTTGTGACAACAGATGCCAGCCTCTCCAGCTGGGGAGCGGTGTGTCAGAATTAGTCTACCCAGGGACGATTGACCCCAATCCAGTCTCAGTGGCACATCAATCGTCTGGAGACCCGAGCGGTCCGTCTGGCTCTCAAGACTTTTCTGCCCTTGATTCATCAAAAAGCTGTGTGAGTCCTCTCCAACAATTCCACCACGGTAGCTTACATCAATCACCAGGAGGGGCACCAGGAGTCATCCAGTTGCCCTGGAAGCCAGCAAGCTGCTAGCCTGGGCGGAGCGCCATCTGGAATGGCTAGCAGCCTCCCACATTGCAGGGAAGGAGAACACTCAAGCCGACTTCCTGAGTCATCAGCTCCAGAGAGTGGTAGTGGTTTGGTGAGGCGATGGATTTGATCGTGTACAAGTGGGGGGTCCCTCACAGACCTGATGACTACTCTGAAAAATGCAAAGGCCCCCAGATTCTTCAGCCACAGAACGAAGCACTGCTCAGGAGTAGATGCACTGGTCCTACCCTGGCTTCACGATGTCCTCCTTTATGTGTTCCCACTTTGGCCTCTGGTGGGAAAGGTACTCAGAAGAATAGAATGCCACAGGGGGCCGGTTGTCCTCTGAGAAAGTGGTTTGCAGATCTGGTGAACTTTGCTACGGACGGTCCTCTCCACCTCTGCCATCTGCCAAACCTGCTCCATCAGGCAGATCGCTTTTGTCTAGCGGTCTGGCTTTTGAGCAGCGGCGACTAAGGAAGAAGGGTTATAAGGAGGAGGTTATCTCCACTCTGTTGCGGGCCCGTAAGACTTCTACCTCTCTGGCTTATATTCAGGTATGGAGAGTGTTGAGACTGTGCGCTGAGTCCGGAGTTCCAGCGCGCAAGGCTTCGGTGTCCCAGGTTCTCTCCCTCCTGCAGAATTGGTCTCTCCAAAGGTTTATTTTTCAATTCCTTGCGGGTACAGGTTTTGGTGCTCTGTTCCCTCCTTGGGAGGGTCGATGGTTACACGTTGGCAACCCATCCGCATGTCATTCGGTTCCTCAGGGGGGCTAAGCACTTTAACCCGCCTGCCCGGGTCCATCGTGGAGCCTTAACTTGGTTCTACGCGTCCTTTGCGAGGCGCCCTTTGAACCCCTTCGGCGAGCCCTACTTTAGGATCTGACCCTTAAGACTGTCTTTCTGGTTTCTATTTCCTCAGCCAGGAGAGTGTCCGAGCTCCAAGCCCTGTCTTGTAGGGAGCCTTTCCTTTGCTGATTCAGGTGTTTCCCTCCAAACAGTCCCATCCTCCCTGCCAAAGGTTGTGTCATCATGTAAATCAGTCAGTGGAGCTCTCTGCTTTTTCTCAAGAGGACATTGCGAACACGCCTGGCGCGGATCTACGGCGCCTTGATGTGAAGAGGGTCCTACTGCAATATTTACAGGTGACGAATGATTTTAGAGTCTCTGATCATCTTTGTCTTATGGAGCGGGCCGAGGAAGGGGAATAAGGCTTCTAAAGCTACTATCACTCGCTGGCTAAAAGAGGCAATTGCATTGGCGTATATTTGTCGAGGCCGGTCTGTTCTGGAGGGCTTAAAAGCTCTCTTTAGGTTTCTCAGGCTACCTGTTGGGTGGAGAGTTGGTCAGTCTCACCACAAGAAATCTGCAGAGCAGCTACTTGGAAATCCCTACATACCTTTGCGCGTCACTGTCTCGATGTTCCGGCGCCAGTCTTTGGCTCTTTTGGTAGACAGGTACTTCGAGCAGGACTGTCTCGGTCCCACCCTGTTTAGGGAAGCTTTGGTACATCCCACTGACTGGACTGATCCGGGTACGTACAGGGAAAGAAATTTGTTCTTACCTGCTAATTTTTGTTCCTGTAGTATCACGGATCAGTCCAGACTGCCGCCCTGAATACATCTACATTGCTACATCCGCTCAGTCTTTCACAGATTCTTTTTGGGATTCTCTACTTCCTATTTGAGCTTTAAGACATTGGAAGTTCATCCGGACGCAGGGTGAGCACTGTCCTGATAGAGAAAAACTGAAAGGGTATCCTATGTCTCCCTCTGCTGGACAGGAGGCTCAACCCACTGTCTGGACTGATCCGTGGTACTTCAGGAACGAAAATTAGCAGGTAAGAACCAATTTTCCTCTAGATGGCATGGATGGTAAAAGCGGCAAATAGCGCGAGGTAATCACGGATCTCACAGTTCATACACTAAAGTCAATTTCAAAAGTTGAAAGAAATTCCAGTAAGTCATTTCATCCAAAAACAAAAAAGTTCTTTACTTTGTATGAATAGAATGAAATTCCAAAGAACACTGTCTTGACATGTTTTACAATACTGGCTGCACTGGGAGGGACAATGCGCCAGCAAGCTTGTACGACAGGTCAAAGCGAGCTCCTATCACCTCATCCACTCCCTTTGCGGGCTGCTGCAACAGAGCACCTCCCTCCAGTGACCCGCAGCGCGCACCACCACGTGATCAGGGTCGGGAGCAGCTGGTGCCCCGAGGGTCTGACGTGCCAGACTGAGGCAGGCCCATGCTTACCTTTAGAGCATCTGGATCTGCAAAATAAGTCATTCCACCAAAGGTCAAGGGGATCCAGATGTCCACGATTTGGGCTGCGATGTGGCTCAGGGGCAGGTAACTGACCACAACTTCCTGATCGTCCAACCCCAACATCTTCCCAATAGATTTTGACGTCCAAGTCAGCTGTGACACCAAGGAAAGGAGCAATTACACAGAGCACCAGGCAAAGTCACTCTTAACAGTGTTCAAAAATGCCTGCCAGCTGGGATCAGTCCAGCTTCATTTCTTCAATTCCCAAAGGAATTGTTCCACTGCGAAATATCACAGCCGGCAGGGTCCAACAGAAGAGCCAGAGTGGGTTGGGAGGAGCCTCGAGGTCACCTAATCCCTACGGATGTGTCCAACTCAACCTCCAATGTCAGATAAGTCAGAAGAGCGCATCGTGGGGGCTGACCACCGAGCCCAACTGGGTTCCCAAGGAAGTACTGGGCAGACTAATGGTGCACTGCCTTCCCCATTGCTTTATCCCAGAACTAAGATGATCCCGTATCTGCCTAGTTAATTGTTAATGGACCTGTCCTCCAGAAAAAACTTGGCCAAATTTAAGCCCAGCTGTGCTAGCAGCCTTCATCTCGTCCTCCTCAGCTTGGGTGCTGACTCAATGTGCTACCTGTTACTTACCCTTTCTAAATGACACGGGATGAGGGGACACGCCATGAACCGGTTCCACCCCACTCGTTTTATCACCTCTCGACCCCAAAGGTTAGGGGTCCACATTGCTTCTTTTGCTGCTTGGAGGAAGGCACTGCGTGGGAACCAACGCATCTGAAAACTTTCCCAGGTTAAAGAGGTCGTTCACTTACATATTTATCTTTTTGGCTTCCCTGTGAGCTGGATTGGAGACAGGATGCTGGGCTCCTTGGACCCTTGGTCTGACCCAGCGTGGCATGTTCTTATGTTCCCTCAGAAGGGGCCGGTCTGCACACCGAAGCCACCGGTCACCTCTGGCAGGGCCGGGGCTGGGTACGGCCTTTTCCTGGGAGTGCAAGACCCTCTGAACTAACGGAGCTGACCAGCAAGACCTCTCAGAGGAGCCCAGGGTGACTGCTAAGATCTTGCTCTGTCCTTTTACATTCGTTAACCTGTCAGGGCAGCTTCCAAACCGCGCACGGAAGGATCCGGACTTCACGGGAGTTTTCAGGAGGAAACTTCTCCTGCAGGCCCTTTCCCCTTAGAAACCCAACCCGGATTCTGCAGGGCTCGCCAAGAGCGAGTGCGTGGCGCCACCTCACCTGTACCTTTGCCCGCAGTTACCCACCCTGCTCCCATGTGCAGTAACTTGAAATAGCCCTCTGAAGGACCCTATATCCAGGACACACTGTAGTGTCTGCATAATCCGTCCCACCGCTGACCAGGTCAAAGCGCCATCTCCAAAGACACTTAATCCTGTAAGAGGGGCTGACAGACGTCCCACAAAGAGCGAGCAGGAGCGCCACGGCAGCTGGAGCAGAAACGTCCGTGGGATCCTGCCACCAGAGCAGAACAAAATCCCAGCCATTTCTTTTCTAGCTTTCCCTTCCTTTAGGGGCAGTTTTGGACCTTGCAGGTTCCTGGCTGGCCTCGTTTTAAGGGAGCCCCGTGCACTTTGGAGCAGGTACAGGAGGCACGCGGGCACGGAGCTAGGGGTCCGACCTCACACTGAGTGCAGGCTCCGTGACAGAGTGCCAGCTCTTTTCCAGGACCCTTGTGAGAAAGACAACCAGAATCTGACTCACATTGTCGTGGCTGAGCATCACCCCTTTGGAGTTCCCTGTGGTCCCGGAGGTGTAGATCAGGGTGCAGCACTGGTTGGCTTTCTGGGAGGCGATTATTTCATCCAGCAGTGAATCCTGAACATCTGACCCCAGCTGCATCAACTCCTTCCACTGCACAGAGAGAACAAGAGGACTGTCAGAGAGAGGCAGGCAGGGGTTAATACACACAGTGCAGACCACTGACCACCCCTGCCCCCCAGCTGCATCAAGTCCTCCCACTGCACAAGAGCACATACCTAAACCTTTCCACTAATTGCAGAATAGGTTGTCCATACAGGCCCGTGTCCCCCAGTTGCATAGGCGCCTTTGCTGGGCTTGTGGTCACCTTTGTCAAAGTTCTTGGCTACGTGGCAGGTTCTGCCTTGTTCCACTTTCCCAGGTCCCTTGCACACCGTGGACTCTACAGACACCCAGTCATCTTGTCCAAATAAAACTGCTCTTAGCAAAGGACCTGCCCACCTCAATATGAGTTCCCATTTGGACTGGGCCACCCGTCTCGTGCACGGCCTCTCCCAACCCTGTCCCTCAGGCCACGCTCCATGCCGTCCGTTTCGTACTGCCCAGTTCTGCTTGCATCCCGTGGTACCTTGTCTGCTTTAATCTCACGGGCACAGCCATGATCCAGGTGCTTGCAGGAAATGTTACTGCACACAATCACACCGAACCTGGATCAGTCAGCTCTGCGTCACGCATCCGACCCCGCCGCACTCGCGTCACGCATCCAACCCCGCCGCACTCGCGTCACGCATCCACTCCCCCGCCGCACTCAGAACGAGCCTCAATGATTTTTATGAACTCTTGCCAAAAGCTCTCAACCTGCAACTGAACCTTTGCCTCTCCCGTGCATCTTTCTCCAATGTTTCTGGTACACATCTGCTGCCTCTGGGTCTAGTCTTCACTTGGCTTTCATTCACGGCCTTTTCTTCTCTCCCCCAGAAGGCGAACGCCAGTGTTTTATTCCCTGTGCACTGGGGCACGTAACAGCCTCATTTTTCAACAGTAAGCAAATTCCTGTTGTGTTATTGAGTAGACTTTCGAGACATCTCAGATCCTCCACATCTTCTGCTGACTCCTCACAGCCAGCAACGATTTCCACCACTTCAGCCTTGGAGGAATGTACAAAGCAGTCGTCCTGTTTCCCCCTCACCTGGCTCTCTGCCTATTACTCTCCACTTCTCCCTCTGCTCTTTTTGCCCCCAAAATACGTAGTCTCATCATTTAGTCAGAAGATGAGTGGAGGAGCAGCTGCCCTACGCTCCTCCTGCTGGTCCCCTATCCTGCAGGCTCCTACTATCCAGATAAATTGTTCAAGATCCTGCATCACGGTTAATCACGTCAGGTGCTGACTATTCCTTCTAGCATGATCTTATTCTCCATCGTCGGATACTCTTCTGTAAGAAGTCTACCTCAAACCATCATGGTCAGACTGTTTATGAAAAATCCTTGTTTGGGAGAGGAGGGGATTCACTGATGTCTCCTGGATTCGTGTTCAGACCACGTCACTCTGTCCCACTCTCCTGCCTGCATTCGTCTGTTACAGATGTACGTGGGTAAGAGCGTGCTAGCCTGAGGATATCGCTCCTTATGTCCTCCGCTGGGAAGGGGACCCACGTCGCGGCTTTCCCTCTCCCCTCATAGCCCCAGTGCAGGGAAGCTCTGCCCCACTGCATGCTGGTTCACCTCTGCTTGGGAGCTCACAGCTCCTTCATCCCTGTGCATGCGGGCTTTTCTATTCTTCCCTTTCACCTACTATTCCAGGCGGATGAGCATTTAAAAGCCATAAAGGAATATTGGTCCCCTTAAACTTTGTCATCCCTGAAACGACAATGAACACTGTCACATCTCCCCTATGCCTTCATCTGTATTTAGCTGGCTCAGAGGCAGTCTTCTCATACTTTATTTAGCGGGCTGTGGGGAGAAACTCACTGTATAGAGGTTGGGTCTCTTCTCTTTCAGTTCGTCATGATACTGGATAATGGCCTTGAGATGCGGTAACTGGTCTTGCACCTGGAAAACCAGAACAAAGACACTGAATGCGTGAACCTCTATTACAGAACTGATGGAGGTGGTGACGGCATTAGACAGGTCTACAGAAGCAAGGAGCCATGTGGGCAAGTCTGCCTTCAGAATTCCCATTTCTAGCAAAAAAAATATGCAGAATGGCTACACAGTAAGTGGTGGGGGAAAGCCATGGAGATTGAAGAGGAAGATGCATAAGGACATTTCTCAGAGCAGTCTGGGTATCATAAATGGTGTCACGGCGATCTACTTAACCACATCCTGCAGCTCCCTTAGTCAATGTAACAAAGCACCAGGGAAAGCAGATTGTGCGCTCAGGTGCGTAAGCGGAGGTAATATGGCCCTTGTATAAGGCCCTAGCGAGACCCTCCCACACACACTTGGAATGCTCTACCTTTGAATGGACATTAAGATGGTGGCACTTCACAGAAGGCAGCTAACACGATGCCTGACTCGCAGACTTAATGTCCTTGCTGGAGGACGAGACAGAGGGATCTGACAGAGCCAAACATTTGGACGGATTCAATAAAGTGCCAGGGACAGATGGTACAGGAGTGAGAAGTTTGAAATAAGTGAGAGAAGGTGGACACCCAAATAACCTGTTAGCGGAGATGCCAGTAACCAAGACCATGAATTTGACTCTGCTTAGAAGAAAACGAGCTGGTGTGAGTGAGAACATGAGATTAGGGATGTGCGGAGGTAAGATTGTGAGTTTCATGGGTCACCTCCATCTCTCGTTACTCACTCAGTTTGTTTCCCATTAAAGTCAATGGGGGAGGCAGTGCAACCTTTTCCCTCCCCAGGAATTTCTTGGTTGCTGCTCTGAAGTCTCACAGTAGCAGTTTCTAATGGGCCATAGACTTACATGGGAAACAGAATTAAGTTAATTTGTTTAAGTTCATGGACCCCCTTCATTTCAGAGTGGATTCACATCCTGCTCCCGTATAACCTCCAATCTTCACACTCGCGTCAAGCGCCAGGAGTCTCAGGCATCTTTTTGGAAAGATCAAACTTACTTGTAAGATTTTAGCAAGCTGCCTGTGATTCTCCACCAGGAGAACGTTTGCTTCGCAGTTGTCTGCCACATACTGACACGCCTCCGGGGAATTTGTGGTGTATATTCCAACAGCAAAGCCACTAAACGGAAAAGAGAGAAACGTTTGTGAACCGACAGCACCCATGTCTCGGCAGGAGAGAGAGACAAATTCCCTTGGCGCATTTCACAAAATCACTCAAGGTTAGTGACAGGAGGACAACACAGATAGTGAGCCAGAGGGATGCCAGGGAAGTTAGGAAAAGATCCCTGTATAAACATCTGGAATACCATGCCCAATCTCCACAAGATCAGACAACAGCAATTAAAACAGCTCACAAAGCAGTTCTCACCGTTTATCCACCATTCAGGATGGGCTTTTCCAGAATAAATTACTCGCAATGTTAAAAGAAAACAAAAGCCAGCAGTTCTCTCCTTGGGGCAGCCTGTTCCGTATCCCAATTCTTACACAATGGGTTGGATTTTCAATTTTTGCAGAAAGCTTGCAATCTTGGCATTTTCTTGGACTGCTGTGTACGCTCGTATTGTGAATTCTGGATCAAGTTAAAGAGACAATTTGCCATCTGAAACCCCTCCTGGAATCAGCCAGTTTTTGTATTGTTCAACTCTTTCAAAACTCAAGAGCTGAAAGTTACAGACGTCTGCTGCCCGTCTGCTTACAGGATTGTACATACAAGACCCTATGCCTCCTGTTACAAAGCAGGACACTGGCGTCTGGCCCTGTCGCACACGGTATATGTACTCCTGGGGGAATTCTGCATCCTTTATATTGGTCAAGGCAATATACACAACCAGTCTAATTTAAAATGTAATACAGAAAAAAAAGTTGTTACTTAAAGATGCAGAATTTCCCTGGAAGTTCAGTGCAAGCGTCCCTTCCACCCTCTCTCCCACTCCTCCACCACTGTCTATCCCCTCCCAGAGTTTGACCCCTCTCAGTACTGCCCCTCTGTAGTGAGTGCATGACCCCTCCCCTCCGGCCTTCACCTTTGCTGTGAGCAGGACGCGCTCTGCTTGCAGCACGCCGGGGTCTCCCATCTTTGCACGTTCTGTGAAGAATTTGGCAATTCTGTGCAGGGGGGGGGATTCTGCCCTCCACAGGTAGCACAGAATTCCCCCAGGACTAAGCATAAGACTGCAGAATTCATTCATAACCATCGCCACATGACTTCGACCCTCAGACTCCATACTCCTTTCACGCGCCCTGCACTCTGCTTAGCTATTCCAACTCCAAAAGTCAGGGACGTTCCTTCTCTATTCACGCCGCTACCCTTGGGAATTCTGCTGCGCGACGAACATCGACTAAAGACCAAGACGTAAGAAAATTAGGTCTTACCTTGGATAATTTTCCTTCCTGTAGTACCAAGGACCAGTCCAGACTCCTGGGTTTTGCCTCCGCACCAGCAGATGGAGACAGAGCAAGATTTGACGGGCTCTGCCGTATATAGTAGGGAGCCACCCACAGTCTGCCAGTATTACTCTGTCTCCAGCAGATGGAGACAGAGCAAGATTTGACGGGCTCTGCCGTATATAGTAGGGAGCCACCCACAGTCTGCCTGTATTACACAGGATTCTCAACCCAAACTATTTACAGGAAAACCTATGGATCACTGACCCCAACAACCGAACCAGACGCGTAAAAAGGGTTACGAACATCAGGAAAATCCGCAGATCAGAGTACAAACCAACCAACAGCAGTAGCGGACTCCCCAACTTTAATGCACACAGCGGGTGGGGCTCTGGACTGATCCTTGGTACTGCAGGAACGAAAATTATCAAAGGTCCTCAAGTTACATGCACAAGGCCCCTGGAGTATTCACCCCCTTAGTGCCCAGAGTCTGATGGAAACTAGGAATCTGTTCTTAGCAGGCCAGGGATTTAACACTGGCCTCATCTCTGGAAGGAAGAGGGGAGGAAATAAAAGCCATTCCAGTATGCGTCGGGCTTCAATGAAGGGGCAGAAGGAAGCGTTTGGCATGGAGCGAGAGCTCAAGGAGCCGGCGACGTGAGGCTGGCGGGAGGGAGAGAGAGACTGAAGCAGTGTGAGAAGAAGATCGGCAGCAGGACTGTGCATCCAGTAAAGAGAAACCCACGCGTGTGCGGGGACAAGGAAGGACCCCAGGGACAGGGCAAGGGCAGCAGACGGGCACGGACAAGCCTGCTGCCGCCGAGGTTTCACAGCAGGGGAGGTGAAGGCAGGCAGTATCCGGTTTGAGAAAGCCTGGAATAAGCAGAGGAGCTCGATGGACAGGAAAGCTGGCAGTCGGGTAGAGCAGGAAAGCGGTCAAGCTTGGCAGTTTTTGGTGCCCGAATGCTAACTTTATACATTTTTTTTTTTAAAAAGTGATGGGAGATGTGCACGAGCAGTGCCTTGGGCATCAGACACCAGAACCTCATAGCAATAGGTTTAGCCCCGGATAGTGCCTGGACAGCTGCATCTCCAGCAGAAGCACCGGGCAGGGAGGAGACTACGGACAGGGCGTCCATCCTCCAGGCCACGGACGTGTCCACGCTCAGCAGTAGGGAGCAAGCACACTTACCCTGCCATGATAGCCGCAATATCGGAGATGAACCACTCCATGCAGTTAAAGCCCATGATCCCAACACCATGGAAAGGCTCCAGGCCAAGCTACGAGAGAGAGAGAGATCATGAAAGAGCAACGTTACACGTCTATGCACCAGCCTGCCCCTTGCACCTCCCTCCCCACACCCTCCCCTCCTGAACGCAGGAAGAGCACCCACTCACTTTCAGGAAGCCTTTGGCCGCTGCCCGGCAGTCCTGGTAATACTGCAGATACGTGATGGTTTCCCACCGCCCGTCTCTCCTGGTGGCCAGGGCCGGCCGGTCACCGTAACGCTGGACCGTCTGTCGGAAGAGCTGGTGCATGGTGAGGGGAGGCTCCGAGCCGGGCCCCGTCTGCTCCACGCGCAGCCTCACCACCCCGTCGCGCCTCGTGGTCCACAGGTCGTCTGCTGGTGCCACCTTCGACCGGTCCCAGCTCTCGCCCATGGTGAAGGACAGGCACTCTGCAGGAAGGGGAGGAGAGGGAGGATCACCACGCTCGCTCTGTCCTCCTGGAGGGCCACCCGCACTCTGTTACCTGGGCGCACCTCACTCTCATGACGAACGGAAGGCAAGCAACAACATTTTATTTAAGCCGATTACGGCGTAGCAGTGTTAGAACATTTTGCACCTATTTAAAAACACTTTTACACTGCGTAACCTAAAGGTGTCTGGATTACAAAATAAAAAGCCACTCATCAGTAAGAGACATGCAAAGTCTCCCTACACGAGTCACAGCCAGGAATCAAACTCGTGCAAATCAAAACTGTTTAAAGAAAAAAATGCAGCATGGTGGCATTGCGTTTTATTGAATTTATAATTATATACAAAGCGATAACGCTTGCATACGGAAGAGAACATGCATAATAAAATAAGGAAAAAACATTTTACAGAAAGCAAGATTATAAACCATCATCATCTCCAACAAAAAAGCGGCGCTTTCTGGAAGTGTCTGGGGGTTTGGAAGCAGAGGTGGTCCAGCACGGGCCCAGGCATGGTAGGGCCCTGGATGGGGTCCCGCTACACAGGGATGGCCCTATGGGAGGCACCTAGCCAGAAGCATGGGAATACCTTCCTCCTTCATCCCTTCTTGTTTCAATAACCCTGATACCATCTGCGTTCTAGTTTCATATTAAGAGCAGACATTCCAGCGGGTGAAGTTAGGATGCTACTTAACCAGTTCTTCCAGTCCTCCAGCCTGCCGGCAGGTGATTGCACATGGACTGAGGAATCCCAGGATGCAGTCTCCCTGCCATACGGGCTGCCGGCAGGTGATTGCACATGGACTGAGGAATCCCAGGATGCAGTCTCCCTGCCATACGGGGCTGCCGGCAGGTGATTGCACATGGACTGAGGAATCCCAGGCTGCATAGGACAGCAGGATGCAGTCTCCCTGCCATACGGGGCTGCCGGCAGGTGATTGCACATGGACTGAGGAATCCCAGGATGCAGTCTCCCTGCCATACGGGGCTGCCGGCAGGTGATTGCACATGGACTGAGGAATCCCAGGATGCAGTCTCCCTGCCATACGGGGCTGCCGGCAGGTGATTGCACATGGACTGAGGAATCCCAGGATGCAGTCTCCCTGCCATACGGGGCTGCCGGCAGGTGATTGCACGTGGACTGAGGAATCCCAGGCTGCATAGGACAGCAGGATGCAGTCTCCCTGCCATACGGGGCTGCCGGCAGGTGATTGCACATGCACTGAGGAATCCCAGGATGCAGTCTCCCTGCCATACGGGGCTGCCGGCAGGAGGACATTGCACGTGGACTGAGGAATCCCAGGCTGCATAGGACAGAAGGATGCAGCCTCCATGCCATACGGGGCTGCCAGCGGGAGATTGCATGTGGACTGAAGCTTCGTATGGAAAAGGGGACTGGCAGCCTGGGAGGTCTTCAGTTCACCTGCAGTCTCAGTTGCTGGTGGTCTGGTCTGGTGGTCCTGACTTCAGTGCCAGGAAAAATAGTGGAAAGTGTTCTAAAGATCAAAATCACAGAACATATAGAAAGACATGGTTTAATGGAACAAAGTCAGCATGGCTTTACCCAGGGCAAGTCTTGCCTCACAAATCTGCTTCACTTTTTTGAAGGAGTTAATAAACATGTGGATAAAGGTGAACCGGTAGATATAGTATACTTGGGTTTTCAGAAGGCGTTTGACAAAGTTCCTCATGAGAGGCTTCTAGGAAAAGTAAAAAGTCATGGGATAGGTGGCGATGTCCTTTCGTGGATTACAAACTGGCTAAAAGACAGGAAACAGAGAGTAGGATTGAATGGGCAATTTTCTCAGTGGAAGGGAGTGGACAGTGGAGTGCCTCAGGGATCTGTATTGGAACCCTTACTGTTCAATATATTTATAACTGATCTGGAAAGAAATACGAGTGAGATAATCAAATTTGCAGATACAAAATTGTTCAGAGTAGTTAAATCACAAGCAGACTGTGATAAATTGCAGGAAGAACTTGTGAGATTGGAAAATTGGGCATCCAAATGGCAGATGAAATTTAATGTGGATAAGTGCAAGGTGATGCATATAGGGAAAAATAACCCATGCTATAATTACACGATGTTGGGTTCCATATTAGGTGCTACAACCCAAGAAAGAGATCTAGGTGTCATAGTGGATAACACATTGAAATCGTCGGTTCAGTGTGCTGCGGCAGTCAAAAAAGCAAACAGAAGGTTGGGAATTATTAGAAAGGGAATGGTGAATAAAACAGAAAATGTCATAATGCCTCTGTATCGCTCCATGGTGAGACCGCACCTTGAATACTGTGTACAATTCTGGTCACCGCATCTCAAAAAAGATATAATTGCGATGGAGAAGTTAGAGAAGGGCAACCAAAATGATAAGGGGAATGGAACAGCTCCCCTATGAGTAAAGGCTAAAGAGGTTAGGACTTCTCAGCTTGGAGAAGAGATGGCTGAGGGGGGATATGATAGAGGTGTTTAAGATCATGAGAGGTCTAGAACGGGTAGATGTGAATCGGTTATTTACTCTTTCGGATAGTAGAAAGACTAGGGGGCACTCCATGAAGTTAGCATGGGGCACATTTAAGACTAATCGGAGAAAGTTTTTTCACTCAACGCACAATAAAGCTCTGGAATTTGTTGCCAGAGGATGTGGTTAGTGCAGTTAGTGTAGCTGGGTTCAAAAAAGGTTTGGATAAGTTCTTGGAGGAGAAGTCCATTAATGGCTATTAATCAAGTTTACTTGGGGAATAGCCACTGCTATTACATCAGTAGCATGGGTTCTTCTTAGTGTTTGGGTAATTGCCAGGTTTGGCCTCTGTTGGAAACAGGATGCTGGGCTTGATGGACCCTTGGTCTGACCCAGCATGGCAATTTCTTATGTTCTTAAGGTGAGACAGTTTTGTTCCAGAATCTCCTCTCCAGAATGAAAAGCCATCCAGCAGCTCCTGCTGCAGTGTGCAAGGCTCCCCCCCAGCCTTCCTGCTGACTGAGCTCAGATACCATCAGGAGCCGTTTCCAATCCTCCAGGCTCCCACATCTACCCCTTGTGTCACTTCTGACAGAGTGCACCCAGGGGTGCCAGAGAGCCAAATTACACAGCCTGGAGGGTTTCTATAATCCTTAGCAGCCTCCCACAGAGAGGTGGGGAACAGCAAGGGCCCCCCAGGCCAGAAATGGAGACCCCCCCCCCACTGTGTAGGTGAGAAAAATCTTAAGACCCTTAGTGGCAGGCAAAGCTAGGTCACAGCAGTCCGCAGGCTCGTCTAGGACAGGTGCTGACTGTCCAAGGCCTCGGAGAAAACAAGTTACTTCTTCTGCTACAAGACACCCTTGATGTTCCCACATCCTGCAGAAGCAGCCAGCTGGGTACAGGAGAGTCTGCTCTAAGCCACGAGCTATGGCAGATCCCCAGTCCCTCCCCTCTGGGGGATGCAGAGGTCTACGTGCTGAGAGCGAGACAAGTCTGAACGGCTCAGCTGCCCGTTCACCGGGGGCAGAGAACTCTGCTCCGAGTGTAGCGGGCAGGTCTGGTTTTTGGATATTTGCATTATATGCAAACAGATCTCTTGCACAGTCGTGGATACCCTGAAAAGCAGACCAGTTTGCAACACTGGCTCCTGCCATACACAGCGTTAGCATCCACAGGAGTCCGAGGTCTTGATTCACCCACCCATGGGAGCTTGCTAAACAGCAGGAAGGAGATCTTGATACTCACAGGCCTACCCGAGAGCTTCACCTGAGACACAAGTGCAGACTGAACGGGGTAATTCAGGAGCTCAGGGGAGCGGGTCACTGCCTGCAGGGAGCATGGGTACGTCTGTACCACTGCACCTGCGGGGACCGGAAAACGAGTTGCACGCGTGCCATCCTGCGAGGAAGCCCTGCAGAGTACGACTTCTCCGCAAGACTGCTGCACTTACCTAGCGCTCCAGAGGGGATCTCTCGTCAGCAGCAACTGCGCCACAAAAAGAGCGGCGAGGCAGGGAAGAGACACACGCCTTCCGGGCCAACGACCTGACCCGTCCTCAGGCTCACCAAGAGGGCAAGACCCTCACCCCCGACAAGAGCGATAAGCCAAGGCGCCTAGGCATCAGTACCTGGGCTGGCACCCCAGTGCCATTTATTAAAAAATTACCTCTTCCAGATGTTCATCGAATAAGACTTTACAGAACTTGATTGTGACGACTCCCCAAGGCTGACCTTTCGCTCTGACCTGGTAGAACATGGGTTTACTGGTTCTTAGTGTGGTGAAATGACCGCTGGATGGCATTTTAAAGGGAAGGAGTCAGGAGGTCACGTTTGCCAAGGACACATTGAACCATCTCTCACTGGGGGATTCTGGAGAGCGGCCAGGATAGAGGGGGGGGGGAAGGGTTTTTCCTGGGGTGGGACTGTGCAGGGTGGGGGTCTTCCCTCAAGACGAGGGGGCCCCAAAGTCCATTCCCCGTCACGCTTGGGCCAGAGCAGAGAAGTAACGCTGTGCTAAGGTCTGGGGTCCCTGTCCCCTCCCCGGGGGGGGGGGGGGGGAACTATCACACTGCAAACAGAAGTGCAGGATGGGGCGAGTTAGGAGTAGGGCCCTGGATGTGTGGGGAACCGCGAGGCGAGGTTTCCTCTCCATCGAGCACCTGACTGGCGCAGGGAAGCAGCATGGAGAGGAGCGGGATGAGACTGGTCGAGAGTCGTGCCGAGGTATTGCGTGTGGGGGGAGCAGCACGGTAACGGGGAGAGCGCCTCGGGAGGCGTGAACGGTGCTCAGGGAAAGCAGTGGTGCGCTGCACTGACAGGGAAGGCTGTGGCTCTATTTGGAGCCCACGGGCCTGAAGAACAGCGTCAGAGGATAACAGGGTGACCCCACCCCCCCGATGTGGGCAGGAAGCGTAGTATTCGCTGCACGGAAGCCCGAGATGTTCACCGTCTCGTGAAACACTCTCGCCCGCGTAAAGAGCTCTCGGCTGGCGGGATATGCCAGAAAATAAGTTGTATCCAATTCCAAGACGCAATACGTCGGCCTGATCTCATGGCTGGAGCCAGGGGACATCTTCCCTGTCCTTACTGGCGGCTGGGATAAGAGCTTGCAGTCTCCGTCTGCATGACCTGAAGACCCTGCACAAGAAATGAAAGGGATGGACCCCTTAAGCAATAGGGAAATACCAGGGGGGGGCCCCATGTTGCTTGCTTTGTAAAGGAACAGACGTCAGAATTAAGTGAGCCCGGATGTGACCTGGAACAGATTCCCTGAAGTCTGCAGCAGGCGCTGGTCCTAGAGGGGGGAAATGGATCAGATTACAGGGGGGGATCTCATGCAGCCACACCGGATTCTCAATGCCAGAGCTCTCTCCAGATGTGAGGCAGCAGGCGCTGGTCCTAGAGGGGGGAAATGGATCAGATTACAGGGGGGGGATCTCATGCAGCCTCACCGGATTCTCAATGCCAGAGCTCTCTCCAGATGTGAGGCAGCAGGCGCTGGTCCTAGAGGGGGGAAATGGATCAGATTACAGGGGGGGGGGTCTCATGCAGCCTCACCGGATTCTCAATGCCAGAGCTCTCTCCAGATGTGAGGCAGCAGGCGCTGGTCCTAGAGGGGGGAAATGGATCAGATTACAGGGGGGGGTCTCATGCAGCCTCACCGGATTCTCAATGCCAGAGCTCTCTCCAGATGTGAGGCAGCAGGCGCTGGTCCTAGAGGGGGGAAATGGATCAGATTACAGGGGGGGGGTCTCATGCAGCCTCACCGGATTCTCAATGCCAGAGCTCTCTCCAGGTGCGAGGCAGCTCTGAAGACCCTACACAGCGCCCCCTGTCGGGGGAGACCGCTATGCTGAAAGCAGCTCATCTCGAAGGTTGACGCGCTCCCCCCCACAGGGTCTGGAGAAGGTGGCGTGGGGATTGGAACCCATCAGTAGGAGCAGTCTCCCGCAGGCTGACTCACAAGACATTTTCAGGGGGGCAGGGCTCCTCGGGGGTGTTCAGCTTGAGGGACGACACGCACACACGAGTAGATTGCAGTTTTCGGAGCCTTCACATCAACTTTTCCAACCCAGAACCACACGCACTTTGAAGCTGTGAGTTCCACGGCAGAGTCCACTGTACTTCCAATCCGAGGACTGGGGAAGAGCGTCATTCCCTTCTCCTAATGTGGAGTGAGAGATTACGTCTAAAAAAAAACCGTTCATGGGCAAACATGAAGAAAGGCATCTTTCAGTCCTGGATGATACGCTGTGGGGATCTCACACACACATCTGGGGACGGCCAGCCCAGGGATTACAAGGTGCAGAGGCCATCTCCCCGTAGTATGATGAGTTCTGAGTGGTCAGCAATCCCCTAGCAGAGAGGAAACCTTTGCATTGCAAGCGTTTAAGTCCCTGTGCAAAGTTCCTGCCCGCAGCCGAGAACAGCACTGATGAGCATCGACACCAAGCAGCATATTGGAAGCTGCCTGCTCACAGATCTGAAGTGACAAGCAAGTCACTTTACCCTTCCCACTGCCTCAGCTACAGATTGCGATCCCTCCGGGTACAAGGGAACGCCTACAGTAGATGAATGTAATAGACTTTGGTGCCTGAAAAAGCAAATATAAAAAAACGGTCTCTACAGCTCTTTGGTTCACATACTGATGTGCAGTAATACTGCCATTTGTGACCTCTTATCTTTTTAAATTAAGATGGTAAAACCAAATTTTTGCCTGCTCTCCGTCGTTGTAGGAGAGTTTTAAGCTTCCCTCCCGTGTGGTTGGCAAGTCTAATGTTTTATCCGATTTGTGTGAGCAGCCAGACACAGGATCTCCTGTCTCCTGCCGTCTCATCGTATCAGATTTGTACCTCTTATAAATCTTTAGTGGAGTTTATGGACCTCAGGGATCCGTCTTCTGGTTGCAGACGATCCTCGGGTCAGTTCAGGGAAGCAACCTCTCCCTTGCTTTTAAGATATCAAATCTAAATGCCGAGCCCTTAGTTAATGGGAGCCCAGGGGGAAAAAAAAAAAACTTACAGAAAAAGAAAATGCACGGAGCGCCAGAGGGTGGGGAAAACTCCCAGCTCAGCAGTAAGGTTAGGGAAGAGATTCCAGCGGCCTTACCCTTTCAAATAAACCAAAGCAGGAGACAACCAGACATTGCCCCTAGGAAGGGAAACTAAAAGAGCTTAAATATTCGAGAAACTCAAGTTACCTTCTCCCACACGCTCACTACGACTGCTCCCCCTTAATCATGAACTATTCCATGTTACTGGCAGAGGAAACAGGCTCCCCACTGATCCTCCTCCTGCAGGGCCCAGAATACCACGAGTGGTGATACGAGCCAGGCTCCAGGCCTCCACCCGTGCGTGGTACAGGAAGTATGGCTGCCCAACTCATTTGATTAGGCCTTAAAGGCATTGCCACCACATTCTCTTTATATTACACAAATTGCATTTTGAAAAAACAGGACAGTACATTACCTGAGCTTGTACGTTCCTTGGTGACTCAAGTAGAGTTTCCTGGGATTTCCCCTCAGTGGAAAGAGATTCCTTCATAGCACACCTAGAGGCCAATATTCAGCATCATCCGTCCAACTAAGTTTGGACTCCAGACAAATGGCGAGATTTGAAAATCCAACCATGCTAATCCCATCATGAGAATGTATGCCTGTACCCCAAAACATGTCATCAAGATTGAATGCGACTGCATCAAATGCCGAAGAAATCACGAAGGACCAACAGAACTGCTCAACAGCAGACTAAAGGTAGCAGCTTTTGTGAAAACTGCATAGATATGGACCTAACATTGTCATTATCTAAAAAGTAACTAGCTTAGCTTAGGATGGGCAGATTTACACCTTAAGAGGAGATGTTTAAAAAACCCACACCCCAAAAAAAGAGTTAAGCCACCGTCCAATCCTCCCACTGCTGCACCTGTGCAATTGGCACTGACCCATCGGGGTCAGTGTGACCGGCTCAAGGGCGGCCCTACTCTCCAATCACTCACCTTCTTCACTGGACCTTCTCTCGCCCTGACTGGCCACAAGGGACCGCTGCCGAAGCGTCTTCACAGTCTGCCGACCCGACCTCACCAGTAAGCGACCACCTCCCTGCTTTAAAGCAGGCACAGACCTCAGGTGTCACTTAGTGTGCCCCTTTGTCCACCCCACATTCTCGCCATTGTCTCTAGCCTTAACTTTATACAGGCTGTCACAGGGCCCTTAACCCCAGCTGCTACACTTGTCCAACTACACCCCTTCCTCCACCACAACCTACCCCCCTACACTCAAAGATGCAACCCTTCACCTTCCCCAAACATCACTACCGCAACTATACAAAACCCCCTACCCCGTCCCTAACCCACCAACCAAGATCCCTTATACCCATCATGACCTCCCCCTCACACAACTCCTTGGACTCACTAACGCTTTTCAATGCTCAATCCCTCAAAAAACCCACATGCTCAACGACTACCTACTAAACTCTTTTGGGTACTTGCCAGGTTCTTATGGCCTGGATTGGCCACTGTTGGAAACAGGATGCTGGGCTTGATGGACCCTTGGTCTGACCCAGTATGGCATTTTCTTATGTTCTTAAACTCGAAGCCAGAAATCTGTGCTATCACAGAAAGCTGGCTTAAACACACCGACATAGCTTTGATCAACCAATTACCACTACATCTTTACGATATATTCTCACTACCCAGACATAAAAAATAAAGAGGCAGCGGGCTATTAGCTGCCAAAAAAGAAAAGACTAATCCCCCAGACTGCGAAAACCACTTCTAAATAGGCCTCTTGAAATCTAACCAACCGCAAATATGTCTAGTCTACCCCCCCCAAGGTTACTAGACTCCGATGCCTCCCCCCCCCCCTCATAGAATTTCATCGCCAAACACATTAACACCGACTCCCCAGCTATTATCATGGGGGATTTTAACCTCCATGTCGACGCAACTCCATCCCCTAACTGTGAAGCCATTCTGGCTTCAAGGCCATGGGGTTTAAGCAAATCAACAGCCCTACCCACAAAGCAGGCCACACCTTAGATATCATTCATAAATTCCTGCCTCATTCACACCTCTCCTCCCACCTGTACCCCAGTCCCTTGGTCAGACACTCGATCACCAAACTCATGGTAAAAGAAAAACTAACACTCCCCCACCCCAAGACCACCCTCCACTTTCAAAAACCCTGCTCCATGGATGATCTCAGTTCCCACCTCTCCAAAGAACTACCCAACCTAGATTCAAACACAGATGCAGCCATCTCCTCTTGGTTCAACACCACGAAACTTGTGGCCAACAAAATTTGCCCCTTAACAGCTAAAGAAATGAATCCTGCCCTCAAGAACAAAAAACCCTGGTTTTCACCTGAACTAAAGAAACTAAAACAAGAGCTAAGACAAAGAACATAACTGGCGTAAAGAACCCTCCTCAAGTTCGCTGACTGTCTACAAAACCTCCATGCACAGCTACAGGACTTACATACTATGTATAAAAAAAAAAAAAAAAAAAAAAAAAAAGACTTCCATGCATGCAAAACACACAACTTTCACTAAGACGCGAAGGCCCTGTTCTCGTATGTTTTAGAACTTACAAAATCCACCACCCCCTCCATCCCTGATAACCAAGCCCAAATTAAGTCCAACGAACTTACAACCTTCTTCCAGAAAAAAAATTTCCGGTCTCTTAACCCTTCTCACTTCCACTAATACCTCCCCCCATACCCCCTTACACCTCCAACCTTGACCAAAGAGCCAAGTTTGATTCCTTCGAACTCACTTCATCAGTTGAAATCAAATCCATCCTCAACATGAAACCCTCCTCCCATCCAGACAAAATTACTGCACACCATTTCCAAACCCCTGGCCAAAATTATAAACTGCTCCCTGTCTCAAGGAATAGTCCCTGACCCTCTGAAACTTGCCACCCTTAAACCCGCTGAAGAAACAAAACCTTAATCCAGGAGACCCCTCTAAATTCCATCCCATCTCCAACCTGCCATTTATTGCCAAACTCATGGAGAGGCTAGTCAACTCCCAACTCTACGACTATCTAGACAAACATAACATTCTCTACCCCACGCAGTTTGGCTTCTGTAAATTCCTAAACAGAATCCCTTCTAATTTCTCACGGATACCCTTCTCATCTGACAACAAGAGAGCCTTCTCCATCGCCTCCCCCAATTTTTGGAACAATCTACCTGAAGACATGAGAACTCAGCACAACTTAAAAACCTTCAAAAAAGACCTAAAAACTTTACTGTTTCATAAATTCTTCACTGACCCCCAATCATCTGCTCATTCCAACTCTCAAATGAGCTCACAACTATAATCCTCAACCTTACATCACTCATCCAACTCTATATTGCTTCAGAGACTTGTTATATTTCATATTATACATTGTTATACTTTTTTACTGTAATTGTTAACTGTTATGATGCCTCAAAACTTCCATGATAAAATTGTCCACTTTGTAAACCGTTATGATGGCTTCCCGAATAACGGTATATAAAACTCTTCAAATAAATAAATAAATAGGATTAGACAAAAGACAACCATACCTACTGGCACTTCTGGATATCCCATCTGCTTTTGATACCGTGAATCACTCCACCCATCTAAACTGCCTCTCAGACAGGGGTATCTCAGAAACAGTCCTCAGATGGTTTGAGTCCTTCCTCAGCAACAGATACTATAAAGTCAGAATAAGCAATGAAGAATCCCCTTCCGTCAGCTCTACCCTCTCATCTCTTACCCCTCTGCCAGCTCCTCACAAAACTAAACCTAACTCATTTCATATACACAGAGGATGTGCAGATTCTGATTCCCTCCCCAAAACCCTCAAGTTCTGGGACAGCTGATTTTAAACTAGAACAAAGGGGAAAGCCGACAGTCGCTCAGCAGCGCATGGTTCGGAGAGAGGTATCTTCAAAGGATACTAATGATGCATTAGAATTAGGGCATCCCGACAGTGAGGTTCCAATAATTAGAAAAGTAGTCCAAGTGCCTGTAACTAAAAACTCACCTGAGCTAAAAAAATTCTAATAAATTAAAAAGCAGAATGAAAATACAAACAAAAAACAAACTGAAATGTTTGTATGCTAATGCCAGAAGTCTAAGAAGATGGGAGAATTAGAATGTATAGCAGTGAATGATGACATAGACTTAACTGGCATCTCAGACACATGGTGGAAGGAGGATAACCAATGGGGCATGCTATACCGGGGTACAAATTATATCACAATGACAGAGAGGAACAGTCGGGAGGAGGTGTGGTGCTTTGTCCGGGATGGCCTAGAGTCCAACAGGATAAACCTCCTGCATGAGACTAATTGCACAATTGAATCTTTATGGGTAGAAATCCCTTATGTGTCGGGGAAGAGTATACCGATAGTCCTATCAGTATACCCCCGACACAGTATACTCTTGACCGTCCACCTGGTCAAGATGGTGAGACGGACAGTGAAATGCTAAGAGAAATTAGGGAAGTTATCCAAATTGGTAGTGCGGTAATAATGGGAGATTTCAATTACCCCAATATTGACTGGGTAAATATATCACTGGAACACGCTAGAGAGACAGTGTTCCTGGAGCAATTGGTTCAGGAACAGACGAGAGAGGGAGCAATTTTAGATCTAATTCTCAGTGGAGCACATGACTTGGTGAGAGAGGTAACGGTGGTGGGGCCACTTGGCAATAGTGATCATAATATGATCAAATTTGATTTAATGACTGGAAGAGGAACAGTGTGCAAATCCATTGCTCTTGTGCTAAACTTTCAAAAGGGAAACTTTGATAAAATGAGAAAAATAGTTAGAAAAAAACTGAAAGGAGCAGCTACAAAAGTAAAAAATGTGCAAGAGGCATGGTCATTGTTAAAAAATACCATCCTAGAAGCACAATCCAGATGTATTCCACACATTAAGAAAGGTGGAAAGAAGGCAAAACGATTACCGGCATGGTTAAAAGGGGAGGTGAAAGAAGCTATTTTAGCTAAAAGATCTTCATTCAGAAATTGGAAGGATCCAACAGAAGAAAATAGGATAATGCATAAACGGCAAGTTAAATGTAAGACATTGATAAGACAGGCTAAGAAAGAATTTGAAGAGAAGTTGGCCGTAGAGGCAAAAACTCACAATAAAAACTTTAAATATATCCGAAGCAGAAAACCTGTGAGGGAGTCAGTTGTACCGTTAGATGATCGAGGGGTTAATTTATTTATTTAGAAACTTTTATATACCGGTATTTGTGGGGACATCATACCGGTTCACATAGTAACTGAAAGATTGGAAAATACATTGCAACAGGGGAATGTAACTGGGCGGGGGGTAGAACAGAAAGGCAGTAGGAAGGATAGGAGAACAAGAAGGTAATAACCAATACAATTTACAATGAAGGTCTCCTTAATATAAGGAGAGGGTGGTCACCTGAAAGGGGGCTATGAGGGGGAGTGGAAGGAGTTATTCTGTGTAGGCATGGTTGAACAGAAGAGTTTTTAGTTTCTTTTTGAATTTAAATGCACAAGGTTCAAGTCGCATGTGGACAGGTAGTGTATTCCAGAGAGCGGGCCCGGCAATAGAGATGGCACGGTCGCGGGTGGAGGAGAGATGAGCTAGTTTCAAGGATTGAACGTGTAGGGTGCCTTTGTTGGTAGATCTGGTGGCTCGGGTGGACAGGGGGGCACTTAGAAAAAGTAAGGCCATCGTGGAAGGATTAAGTGATTTCTTTTCTTCAGTGTTTACTGAAGAGAACGTTGGGGAGGTACCTGTACTGGAAATGGTACCTCCCCATTCAGATGGACTGAACCAAATCACGGTGAACCTAGAAGATGTGGTAGGCCTGATTGACAAACTGAAGAGTAGTAAATCACCTGGACCGGATGGTATACACCCCAGAGTTCTGAAGGAACTAAAAAATGAAATTTCAGACCTATTAGTAAAAATTTGTAACCTATCATTAAAATCATCCATTGTACCTGAAGACTGGAGGATAGCAAATGTAACCCCAATATTTAAAAAGGGCTCCAGGGGCGATCTGGGAAACTACAGACCGGTTAGCCTGACTTCAGTGCCAGGAAAAATAGTGGAAAGTGTTCTAAACATCAAAATCACAGAACATATAGAAAGACATGGTTTAATGGAACAAAGTCAGCATGGCTTTACCCAGGGCAAGTCTTGCCTCACAAATCTGCTTCACTTTTTTGAAGGAGTTAATAAACATGTGGATAAAGGTGAACCGGTAGATATAGTATACTTGGATTTTCAGAAGGCATTTGACAAAGTTCCTCATGAGAGGCTTCTAGGAAAAGTAAAAAGTTATGGGATAGGTGGCGATGTCCTTTCGTGGATTGCAAACTGGCTAAAAGACAGGAAACAGAGAGTAGGATTGAATGGGCAATTTTCTCAGTGGAAGGGAGTGGACAGTGGAGTGCCTCAGGGATCTGTATTGGGACCCTTACTGTTCAATATATTTATAAATGATCTGGAAAGAAATACGACGAGTGAGATAATCAAATTTGCAGATGACACAAAATTGTTCAGAGTAGTTAAATCACAAGCAGATTGTGATAAATTGCAGGAAGACCTTGTGAGACTGGAAAATTGGGCATCCAAATGGCAGATGAAATTTAATGTGGATAAGTGCAAGGTGATTCATATAGGGAAAAATAACCCATGCTATAGTTATACAATGTTGGGTTCCATATTAGGATCTATAACCCAAGAAAGAGATCTAGGCGTCATAGTGGATAACACATTGAAATCGTTGGCTCAGTGTGCTGCAGCAGTCAAAAAAGCAAACAGAATGTTGGGAATTATTAGAAAGGGAATGGTGAATAAAACGAAAAATGTCATAATGCCTCTATCGCTCCATGGTGAGACCGCACCTTGAATACTGTGTACAATTCTGGTCGCCGCATCTCAAAAAAGATATAATTGCGATGGAGAAGGTTCAGAGAAGGGCAACCAAAATGATAAGGGGAATGGAACAACTCCCCTATGAGGAAAGACTAAAGAGGTTAGGACTTTTCAACTTGGAGAAGAGACGGCTGAGGGGGGATATGATAGAGATGTTTAAAATCATGAGAGGTCTAGAACGGGTAGATGTGAATCTGTATTTTACTCTTTCGGATAATAGATAGACCCGGGTGCACTCCATGAAGTTAGCAAGTAGCACATTTAAAACTAATCTGAGAAAACCTTTACTGAATGCACAATTAAACTCTGGAATTTGTTGCCAGAAGATGTGGTTATTGCAGTTAGTGTAGCTGTGTTTAAAAAAGGATTGGATAAGTTCTTGGAGGAGAAGTCCATTACCTGCTATTAAGTTTACTTTGAATATAGCCACTGCTATTACTAGCAATGGTAACATGGAATAGACTTGGTGTTTGGGTAATTGCCAGGTTCTTATGGCCTGGATTGGCCACTGTTGGAAACAGGATGCTGGGCTTGATAGACCTTTGATCTACCCAGTATGGCATGTTCTTATATTCTTAATCTCATCCTCAACACGGCCAATATTGAACTTATTTCTTCCTTGGACCACAATAACCTTTCCCTCCCTGACTCCTCATCCGCCACAGCTGCCCAAGAAAGATCTCCGCGTAGTACTAGATAACAGACTAAACTTAAAAAAATGTGTTAACACAGCAAAAGACTGCTGCAGCAGTCAAAAAAACAAACAGAATGTTATGAATTATTAGGAAGGGAATGATTAATAAAAACGGAAAATGTCATAATGCCTCTGTATCGCTCCATGGTGAGACCGCACCTTGAATACTGTGTACAATTCTGGTCGCCGCATCTCAAAAAAGATATAGTTGCGATGGAGAAGGTACAGAGAAGGGCAACCAAAATGATAAAGGGGATGGAAAAGCTCCCCTATGAGGAAAGGCTGAAGAGGTTAGGGCTGTTCAACTTGAAGAGACGGCTGAGGGGGGATATGATAGAGGTCTTTAAGATCATGAGAGGTCTTGAACGAGTAGATGTGACTGTTTACACTTTCGAATAATAGAAGGACTAGGGGGCATTCCATGAAGTTAGCAAGTAGCACATTTAAAACTAATCGGAGAAAATTCTTTCACTCAACGCACAATAAAGCTCTGGAATTTGTTGCCAGATGATGTGGTTAGTGCAGTTAGTGTAGCTGGGTTCAAAAAAGGTTTGGATAAGTTCTTGGAGGAGAAGTCCATTAATGGCTATTAATCAATTATACTTAGGGAATAGCCACTGCTATTAATTGCATCAGTAGCATGGGATCTTCTTAGTGTTTGGGTAATTGCCAGGTTCTTGTGGCCTGCTTTGGCCTCTGTTGGAAACAGGATGCTGGGCTTGATGGACCCTTGGTCTGACCCAGCATGGCAATTTCTTATGTTCTTATGTTCTCCACTTCTATGACTTCCGGAGTGTCCTCCAAGCTACCCTTTTCTCTAAAATAGACTCCTGCAACTCCCTCCTTCTAGGACTCCCAACTACCATAAAATCCTTGCAGATGCTCCAGAATGCCGCCAGAATCCTAACCAATTCCAACCGAGGAGACCACATCACACCCATCCTCAGGAATCTTATCAGCTTTAGAATCCTTCATAAGTCTCTCACTTTCATTCACAAAACCATCCACAATCAGCACTCGCTCGAGCTGAAACTCCCGCTACGACTCCACACTTCAAAAAGAGCAGTTGGAACTGCTTATAAAAGAACCCTACACGTTCCCCCCTCCAAATCCATTCTTCACACCTCCACTAGGGGACGTGCCTTCTCCGCAGCTTGGGCCATCCCTATGGAACACCCTGCCTCCTGACCTACACCAGCAACACTGCCCTCTGACCTTTAAAAAAACTAGACATGGCTGTTCAAACAAGCCTATCATAACCATATAATCTGTAACGTTACATTCTATATTGTATATTTTGTACTGTTTTATATATATTGTTATATCATTTAACTGTTCTTACCGTTATTCCATATATTTACCATTATTGTTGTTCCATATATTTACTGTAACTCAACTGTTCCTCTCTCCTTCCAACCTCCAAGTTCCTGTAACCCTCGTTCTTTGTAACTTACTACTTACCACTTCCCTTAACTATCAGTAGCTCTCTAGCTATGATTATTGTTAAAGTTAAACTCCCATGTTTGATGTGAACCGATGTGATATGACGTGCGTCATGAACATCGCTATAGAAAAGAATGAAATAAAGCTGCTTTGGAAGCCTTCCCTTTTTTGGCTAATAGCTCAAAGGAGTCGTTTAGAGCAAATGACAGTGGTGACGATCTTAGACAGTTACCACACTACCTGCTGGGCTAATTCATGCATAACAGATAGAGCAAGGCAGATAAGAAAAAGTTAACTTATCCCCCTGAAGCAAAGCCAGAACAAAATGTCAGCTGAGCATTTCTCACAGATCTCTCTTGACGTGGATATACCTTTAGAGAAAAACACACATGACACTTTAGAGAAGAGGGGGGTGGATCGAATAGAGCAGGTGATAGACTTGTGATTCACACCCCGGCTAGCTGTGTGTAAGATTGAGTGTTTATTTAATACTGTTCTTTATTATATGCTTCAGTTCATGCATGGACAGACCTAAATGAGACACTGGCTGTAGTCCGAACTCTAGCTTCAACAATTAGTAAATTCACAATCAAGGACTTGCTATGATTGTTTTCAGCATTTGAAATTTGAGGGGCCTATTTACTGAATTACATAAGCTTCCTGGCCGCAGCAAATGCAACCTTACGCTATATTTAAGGCAGCCTTAAATGTTGCTTTGGATTGTTGCACCATTAGGGATGTGAATCGTTTTTCAACGATTAAAATTATCGTCCGATAATGTTTATATCGTCTTAAATCGTTATAGAACACGATACAATAGAAATTCTAACGATTTATCGTTAAAAATCGTTAAATCGTGTTAGTGCGCACTAACTCCCCGTTAGTGCGCACTAACTCCCCGTTAGTGCGCACTAACTGAAAATGATACAAATAAACACTTTCCAGGTCACTGAAGGTCAGTTAGGAATGAATATGTGTTCCTATTGGCTGGCTGCCCTCTTATCTATTGATATTACCAAGGTTACCACTGAGGTGATGGTTGGGGGGATGGGAAATGGAACTGGAAACTAACGAACACCAACAGAAAATGAAACAAAGTGTTCACACTTCCCAGGTCAGTAAAGGTCACTTAGGAATGAATATGTATGTATGTATTCCTATTGGCTGGCTGTGCTCTTATCTATTGATGTTACCAATATGGTTGGGGGGATGTGAAATGGAAACAGTTGGAAGCTTGACAAAAAAAGTAATGTAATGATCAGCACTCACGTGACTAGAACTTGTTTGTTTATTATTTTTGTTAGCAGGCACCTGAAATGCTAGTGCATGTTGAATTTGCCAATCACTGTGCATTTTAGAAAGGTGGTCCTGGCTGGAACTGTACACAGTTCAAATATATGTAATTGATTGTTGGTAAGTGTATTTTTTAAGTAGCCACACTGGCACCAGTATGTTTACTTTTCCTCCTACTTAACTCACTAGCTCAGCTTTGTAAGAAGGGCTTCTCTGCTTGTGTGTTGTTTTTGTTTGGTGTGAGGAGAGCAGAAACATCAGATCTTTATTCAATCTACTACAGTCATCTCTTACAGTGCCCTATCCCTATTAATACCAGGAGTGTTGTGATCTTCCTGCACACAGTGCCCTAACCCTGATACCAGTCTGAGACAGCTCCCTCCCTGCATTACTAGTGAGAGGCTGGCTTCACAGACAGGGGGGAGCTGCCTGACCCTCACTCCTGACTTCCCCCATGTCCCAGCTAGTGAATGGTGTGTGGGTGAGGGGGGGGGGAGGATGGTGAAGTCTGAGACAGCTCCCTCCCTGCATTACTAGTGAGAGGCTGGCTTCACAGACAGGGGGGAGCTGCCTGACCCTCACTCCTGACTTCCCCCATGTCCCAGCTAGTGAATGGTGTGTGGGTGAGGGGGGGGGGGGAGGATGGTGAAGTCTGAGACAGCTCCCTCCCTGCATTACTAGTGAGAGGCTGGCTTCGCAGACAGGGGGGAGCTGCCTGACCCTCACTCCTGACTTCCCCCATGTCCCAGCTAGTGAATGGTGTGTGGGTAAGGGGGGGGGGGGGAGGATGGTGAAGTCTGAGACAGCTCCCTCCCTGCATTACTAGTGAGAGGCTGGCTTCACAGACAGGGGGAAGCTGCCTGACCCTCACTCCTGACTTCCCCCATGTCCCAGCTAGTGAATGGTGTGTGGGTGGGGGGGGGGGGGGGAGGATGGTGAAGTCTGAGACAGCTCCCTCCCTGCATTACTAGTGAGAGGCTGGCTTCACAGACAGGGGGGAGCTGCCTGTCCCTCACTCCTGACTTCCCCCATGTCCCAGCTAGTGAATGGTGTGTGGGTGAGGGGGGGGGGGTGGATGGTGAAGTCTGAGACAGCTCCCTCCCTGCATTACTAGTGAGAGGCTGGCTTCACAGACAGGGGGGAGCTGCCTGACCCTCACTCCTCCGGGGTATTGTGATCTTCCTGCACACAGTGCCCTATCCCTGATACCAGGGGTGTTGTGATCTTCCTGCATGCAGTGCCCTATCCCTATTAATACCAGGAGTGTTGTGATCTTCCTGCATGCAGTGCCCTATCCCTATTAATACCAGGAGTGTTGTGATCTTCCTGCATGCAGTGCCCTATCCCTGATATCGGGATGTGTGCAAGAAGATCACAACACCCCCGGTATCAGGAATAGGGCACTGTGTGCAGGAAGATCACAACACCCCCGGTATCAGGAATAGGGCACTGTGTGCAGGAAGATCACAACACCCCTGGTATTAGGGATAGGGCACTGTGTGCAGGAAGATCACAACACTCCTGGTATTAATAGGGATAGGGCACTGTGTGCAGGAAGATCACAATACCCCTGGTATCAGGGTTAGGGCACAAGTTCTAGTCACATTGACTGATCACATTACTTGTTTTGTCAAGCTACCAACTGTTTCCATTTCCCATCCCCCATATACTGTCAGTAGGAAACTTGGTAACATGAATAAATAAGAGGGCAGCCAATAGGAATACATATTCATTCCTAAACTGACCTTAACTGACCTGAAAAGTGTCAAATTGTATCATTTTCAGTTAGTGCGCACTAACTCCCGTTAGTGCGCACTAACTCCCGTTAGTGCGCACTAATCGGACAAAACGATTTTTAACGATTTTTTAACTAAAAAATCGTGCCTAAGACGATTTTCTTGCCCTGCCACACGATTTCTATCGTTAAGACGATATGGAAAACGATTCACATCCCTATGCACCATAAGCTGCTCTGCCTTTCACATGCTTGAGTAGCACCACTTTCTGCACATACCAGGGTACTAACCGCAGCCTTTAATGGGGCCGCTTCCTCCAGTGTTTCACACAGCTGTGTATCAAGATGCTCAACGACACTATCAAGTGTCAAATTTAAGAGTTTGGTGCCCCAGACCCTGGAGATCAGAACGTGGTCTTCTCAGAGTCCCTCTGAAGTGGCCTGGAGCAGGCTACTCATCGGCCTGGGTATTTGGCACCTTAGGCAGTCACTATACCTAAATATCACTGGACCCTTCTCGTGACATCCATTGTGCAAAGGCTGAACTAATTAATGGCACCTCTAATTAGTTCTGAATGCATTACTTTGGGCTAAATCCCTGTGCAACAAGACCAGTTCAAATAAGGAAGTGGTCTGACCAAGGAATCTAGAAGTATTTGGAAATCTGATGCTATTATAAACTAAAAAGGATTCAGAAAAAATCATCAAGAATGTGTCCTACTTTGTGTGTAGGAACCTGTACAAGTTAAAACCAGCAGCTGAAAATGCTGACAAAACTGCCACCATTCAGTCTATGGGTGAAGTTATGCATGAAAGAAGAGCAAGATCTGGGGGACAATCATAGGGCATCAAGGTGACAGCAAGAGCCAGAAAGCTGCTGGCTGCACAGGGAGAGGAACGGTCAGCAGAAAGAGGGAGGTGATATTGCCCCTGTATAGGTCCCTGGTGAGACCTCACCAGGGACCTATACAGCCAAGTAGGGAGTCTTTGTAAATCAAGTTGTGTAATGGTTAAAACTTCACATATTGTATTCTGTAGTGAACTGGGAGCCAATGTAGAGATTGTAAAATCAGGGTTGTGTGTTCTTTTCTTGATGAACCAGTTAGAATGTGAGCAGCTGTGTTTTGTATTAATAAAGGGCGAAGTACATTATCGTGTAGACTAAGCTAGAGGGCATTACAGTAATCTATATTGTGCAAAAGATTGTAGAACAGTGCGAAATTAGTTAGCAAATAGAGGGTGAAGGCATTTTAATAAGTTAAGCTTGAAAAAGGAGGAGTTTGACAGTGGTAGAGATGGTAAGACAGAAGCTTGATTCTAAGATTACAGCAAGGCTTTGGTTTTTGGATACAATTGGAATACGGAAGTCATCTAGAAGTAGATGAGATGGGACTACAAGCAGAATGTGGTATGGTTGAGGTGAAGAATTTCTGTTTTTGATGTATTTAATTTGAGGTGATTATGGGATAACCTTGCTCGCTTTCCCAAGGTTCCTTCCCAGAAGACCTCAAACAAGCCTCACTCAAACCACTTTTAAAAAAACCCAACCTGGACCTAAAAGACCCCAACAACTACCGTCCAATAGCTAATCTTCCTATCATAGCTAAGATTATGGAAAGGCTTGTGAACACCCAACTATCGGACTTCATTGAAGACAACAAAATTCTATCCGCCTCACAACATGGATTCCGCAAAAATCGGGGCACTGAATCCCTACTTACCTCCCTTACAGACCTCCTCATCTTAGGTACAAAGGACAATCCTTTCTATTGATCCTTCTGGACCTTTCAGCAGCTTTCGATACCGTAAATCACGCTATCCTCATCAACCAGCTAGCTGCGATAGGTATCTCTGGTTTAGCGCTCTCCTGGTTCAAATCGTTTCTAACCAACAGAGGCTACAAGGTAAAAATCCATAATAAAGAATCATCACGCCAAGACTCGACCATCGGAGTCCCACAAGGTTCCTCTTTATCCCCCACACTCTTTAATATTTACCTTCTACCACTCTGCAGACTTCTTACCAACCTCAATTTAATACACTTTCTCTATGCAGACGACATTCAGATCCTGATACCCATCAAAGAAACATACTCAAAAACCCTCGAATACTGGGAATCCTGTCACCAAGAAATCAAAAGCCTCCTCAACAGCCTAAACCTGGTACTAAACTCTGCCAAAACTGAAGTTTTACTCATAACTCCTGACAACAATCTCACAGCCTGTCTCCCAACCAACCTACAAACCACTCATGTGAGAGATCTAGGTGTGCTAATCGACAATAAACTGAACTTCAAAGCCCACATCAATAAAACCACCAAAGACTGCTTCTTTAAACTGCAAGTCTTAAAAAGGATAAGACCACTATTCCATGCCAAAGACTTCAGAACCATCCTCCAAGCCCTCATTTTCTCTAAACTGGACTACTGCAGCTCTATTCTACTTGGCCTCCCCTCCTCATACACAAAACCACTCCAAATGGTTCAAAACGCAGCAGCCCGTCTACTGACTAACACTAGGAGAAGAGACCACATCTCCCCAGTTCTACAAGACCTCCACTGGTTACCAATCCATTTCAGAGTCATTTATAAATCCATCACCTTGATATACAAAATCATTCACCAACATACCATAATCGACCTACAAATTCCGCCCTGTTTACACAAATCCACAAGACCAACCAGGGAAGCCTACAGAGGATGCCTCATTGTTCCACCCACGAAAACCACTAAGCACAGCACCTTAAGAGACCGAGCCCTTTCCACAGCAGGACCACCGTTATGGAACTCCATCCCTCCAGATCTCAGAAACGAACCATGCCTCCTAACCTTTAGGAAAAGGCTAAAGACATGGCTTTTCAGGCAAGCCTTCCCGAACTCCACCTAACATGCACCACCAATAATTTCTCTGCTCAGAAGCTGTATATATTGGACTCCATATTTACATTGTACATTTGTATATAATTAACCCTCTCTATCTCTCTTTATTTCTTACAATCCCAGTTCATTAGCCCTTGTTAATTGTAACTGCTTCTTTTCATCACGTTTTATTATGTTTTTTGGTTGTATTCTTCGCACCCCTGTTTTCTGTAAACCGACATGATGTGAACGAGTTCATGAATGCCGGTATAAAAAAACCTTAAATAAATAAATAAATGTTAATTTTAATATATAGGCATACAGTAGAAAGAGTAGTGGACCATGATATAGAATAAGGTACAAAAAAATGTCAGCATAGATTTTAAATTGAGTACTAAGACTTAAGGATGTGGCATAGTGTTATGAGAAATGTTAAATTGAATAACAAAGTGATGAACCTTGAACACCAGACTGGAGAATACATTTAGATGAATAGGGACCAATATTGATCTGATGTGGACGGTTTGAAAGGTATGTATGAAACCAGTTTTAAAAACTGTCTATCAAGCCAATGGACTGCAACTGATGGAGGAGGATTTGATGGTCGAGTGTCAAAGGCAGCTGGAGTTGTCTACAAGCACTAGGATATAGTATGTGTTAGCATCAAAACCTTGTACTAAAGGTGTACAGAGGAAAGTAATGTCTCAGTGCTATGGACTTTGCGAAATCCATGTTGATGTGGGTGAAGGAGCATGTTTTCTGATAGATAAGTTGATGCAAAGCTACTGATTCAAGAATTTTTGCCAGAGAAGTGAGATGCAATGGGGTGGAGGTTGGCAACATTTGTAATGCTTTTTCCCTTCGGGATAGGGTGGATAGAGGTTCTCCTAAGCAAACCCGGGAAGATACCGGAAACCAGAGTTCGATTTACAAGTTGACATAAGAATGGGCTTGTGAGGTCACCTAAAGCTCTTAGTAGATGACCAGAACAAGGATTAAAAGGGGATGAAGCCATTTTGGTTTTCTGTAGTATGCGTGAAATGGAACATCTACAAGTGAAAAATGTGACCAGGTGCAAGCTGGGAGGGGGAGATGTAACTGATGTGGAGGTTGGGGGGAGACTGCTGATAATTTGAGATTTTATCTTGAAAATGGTTATAAGATTGCAGAAGGCATCAATAACAGAATGACGAGTATGTGGGATGGCTATTACAGACCTCACAATATTAAAAAGATCAAATCGATTACCATTGGCAACTGTTTAGTGAGTAGAAGGGTTTTATTTTTTTAGCGATGTCAATTTCTCTCGTACTTTTTCAAACAGAAATAGGAGTTTTTGGCCACAGTAGTACGATGTTTTCTTCACAAATGTTCTAAATGCTTAAAGGAAAATTGGTTCTTACCTGAGTTTTTGTTCCTGTAGTACCACGGATCAGTCCAGACTCCTGGGTTTGGGCCCCCCCAGCACAGAGACAGGTTTACCAAACAAAAACTCTGCCTCATATAGGCTGGTGCCACTTACAGTCTGGCAGCATTACTTAATGTCAAAGCAGAATGGATCATAAAAACCCAAACTATATACAGTAACCTAACAATTGCAAACTGGCACAACAACCCCCAAATGGATACAGAACCTGTGCCGTGTAAAAAGAACAATGTTGAATCAATCTGTCGAGAAATATCAGTAAACAGAGCGGACTCTCCATTCCCTTTCAAGGAAAAAATGGGTGGGACTCTGGACTGATCCGTGGTACTGCAGGAACGAAAATCTTCCGGTAAGAACCAGTTTTCCTTTCCCTGTACATACCCGAATCAGTCCAGACTCCTGGGATGTACCAGAGCTTACCTTAATTGGGATGGGATCCAGAGAGGCCCGCTCTAAGTACTCCCTCTCCAAATTCTCTGGAAGCTGGCGTCCGAACATCCAAGCAATAATGTCTGGCGAAAGTATGCAAAGACTTCCATGTAGCCACCCTGCAAGTCTCCTCCAGGGAAATCTGTTGACATTCCGCCCAGGATGTGGCCTGAGAACAAGTGGAATGAGCCCGTAGACCTTCGGGTGAAGATCTAGAAACATAGAAATGACGGCAGAAGACGACCAAACAGCCCATCCAGTCTGCCCAGCAAGCTATGCACTTTTTTTTTCCTCTTACTTGTTACGCTTGGCTCTTAGTACCTTTTAGTTCTATTTCCCTTCCACCCCACCATTAATGTAGAGAGCAGTGTTGGAACTGCATCTAATTGAATATGTAGCTTAGTTAGGGGTACTAACCGCCTCAATAAGCAAGCTACACCCATGCTTTTGTTTACTCGACTATGTAATTCAGTCCTTGTTGGTTGTTGTCTATATATAGATCCTCTTTTCTACATTGCCCCTGCCGTTGAAGCAGAGAGCTATGCGTTGAAAGTGAAGTCTGCCGTCCAAATAGGCAGAATTGATTGTCTCCTTTAGCCACTGAGCGATGGTAGTCTTGGAAGCCATATTGCCCCGTCGGGGACCACTCCATAGCACAAAAAGGTGATCCGATACTCGAAATGTATTGGTTACCTCCAGGTAATGCAGTAAAGCTCTACGAACATTGAGCTTCCGGAGATTCTTAGAGAAGGTGTCAGACCTATCCAAATCCGAAAATGACGGTAGCTCGACAGACTGATTTAAATGGAAGGAAGACACCACCTTAGGTAGAAATGAGGGAACCATAAGCAGAGAAACCCCAAAGTCAGATTCGCAAAAAAAACACAAGAGAGCCTGAAGCTCCGACAGCCGTGCTGATGTAATAGCCACCAAGAACACCACCTTCAAAGTAAGGTCCTTCAAGGTTGCCCTACTCAATGGTTCAAAAGGTGCCTGACAATGCCTTAAGAACCAGATTCAAATTCCAAGAGGGACAGGGCTGTCGCATTGGAGGACGCAAATACTTCACCCCTGAACAAAACGAGTGACATCAAGGTGATTTGCCAAGGATGCTCCCTGGACGTTACTGCGTAAGAACAGAGCGCCATCTGTACGTGCAAGTAACTAAACGATAATCCCTTCGCTAAACCAGCCTGAAGAAAGTTCAAAATTTCTGGAACGGTCGCTCAGGTAGGAATAGCCCTGTCGAGACACCAGGCCTCAAAAGTCTTCCAGACCCTTACATAAGATAGGGAAGTAGAGACTTTACGGGAACGTAACAGCATAGACACTACAGCATCTGAGTACCCCTGGGACTTCAGCTGCTTCCTCTCAAAAGCCATGCCGCTAGACAGAAGCGCTTGACCTGGTCGAGACAGACGGGACCCTGATGAAGCAGATTCAGCCTGTCCGGGAAGAACAGATGCTACCGCCAGATTCACCAGATCTGCAAACCAGGGATGCCTTGGCCACTCGGGAGCTATTCAAACCACCTCCGGATGTAACTATTTGGCGAATCACCGTGCTGATGAGAAGCCAAGGTGGAAACACAAAGCAGAACATCTGTCGGCCAGGGAAGAACCAGGGCATCCACACCCTCTGCCCCCGTGTCCCTGCAACGAGCAAGTGAGGTGCCTTGGCATTCTTGAATGTCACCATGAGATCCATCCCTGGAGTGCCCCACTGGGCACAAATTAACTGAACGACATCGTCCGCCAATTCCCATTCCCTGGGGTCGAGAAGATGGCGACTGAGGAAGTCCGCCTGAACATTCTCCACCCCCGGCAATGTGAGAAGCTGCTATGCAGGCCAAGTTCTGTTCTGCCTATGCAATCAAGAGACAAGCTTCCAACACAGTCACAGACGTGATATTGGCCCATTCCTTGTAAAATAGGGACAGACGACCTCCCACTACTGGAACAGAGGAATGGACCAGCTGCACATCATTGTGAGGGCTTGCTGCCAGGTCTACTGAAGCGGCACCCGCGAAAGGACTGAATATGTTTGCTGCCTGCTGGCATTGTGGCGAAACGGACCCCCGGGAGGTTCGAGGTCTCTGACGTCCACGAAATCTAGAAGCAAGACCCTCTTGACTTCGGTCTATCTTCTGGCAAGCGATGCACCTTATTCTTGCCTAAAGACTGGATCAGATCTTCCAGTTACTTGCCAAACAGCAGCTTGCCCTTAAAAGGTAAAGATACCAGCTTAGACTTTGAGGACACCTGTGGCCCAGTTACGAAGCCACAACAAACTGCATGCTGACACCATGGACCTGGCTGACGTGTGGAGCACGTCATAAGAGGCATCCGTGCTGTAGGCGATCACCGCCTCAAAGCTTCCCGCTTGGATGGCTTCCTCTTGTGAAAGCGAGTTGTTGGCAAGAAGTTGTTGGACCCAATGAAGACCTGCATGTAAGGAAAAATTACTACAAATAGCTGCTCTAATGCCAAGTGTGGAAACTTCAAAGATCTTCTTGAGTTGAACTTCCAGCTTGCGATCCTGCAAATCCTTAAGGGCCGTCCCCCCGGTAACCGGTATGGTTTTCTTTGTGACCGCCACCTCAACATCCACTTTAGGAACTTGTAGTAGCTCCAAGGCATCCTCTGGCAGAGGATAGAGCTTATCCATTGCCTTTGCCAATTTAAGGCCCAAATCTGGAGTACCCCATTCCTTGAATAGCAAATCCGATGCTGAAAAATGGAAAGGGAAGGCAGAGGGCAGACCCCGGAGTCCTAGCACCACAGGATTCGTAGCCCCTGAGACTCTTCCTGGGGCAGCTGGATCCCTAATTCTCCAAGGATAGCAGGGATGAGCGAACCCAGTTCATCCCTGCGAAACAGCTGGACCATCTTCGGGTCGTTGCCATCCACTCTATGGGATGCCCGCAAACCTTTCTGTAAAAGCTCAGCATCCCCCTTCCACCCCCCACGGTGGTGGGATGGGCAAATCCTGGTAGTCTGTACTGGAAGAGGTATCCGTATCCTCCCCCGGTGCCTGTGCGCAGAAAGGACGCTGTCCCAAGGGACCTGGTTCCTGGTCGGGCCTGGCTCGCTTCTGGGACTCCGGCAGAGAAACATGACTGTGCTGCATCTTTCCTACCTTCCTGGCCTTGATGGCCTTATGCATCAATAAAACAAAAGTCAGGAGAAAGAAGAATCCGAGGACACACCCTCACCCCCAGTATTGGGGTCCGTATCAGTGTGCAAGCCAGGCCATGCAGCTTTGTCCCCCCTCAGGGACCCTTCGCTGCAGTGACAATCGTGGGGGAGGGTCCTTCTCTGTTGGCGCTGATTGTGCTGCAGGAGCAGCTATAGTGCTATCGGAGGCAAGATAGCGCCCATTCCCAGAAGCAGTGACCCAAGTGCACCTAAAATGGCACCCGTTCCCGTGCTTCGCTGGAACGGACTGGAGGCCGGGGGCTGCAGCTCCCCAAAGGCGCCCGTCACAATTTGGACCCCAAGTATGACCCTGCCCCAGGTCGTGGAGGCTCCCTCTCCAAGACCCGGAAGACAATTGGCGCAGATCCCATCGCACGACAATTGCGGCGGCGCCGCAGGCCCTACTCGCAGCCCGATGCTACAAAAACAAAGTGCCTGAAATCAAACGAACATGGCGAAACTGAGCCCGAAGAGCCCCCAACAGCACTGGAGAGAAGGGAGCCCCGAAGAAAAATATATTTAGAGAAAATTTAATTGTCTTTTTTTTTTTTTTTTTAAATACCTGACAAGCCTCCAGGTCCTGGATCAAACTGGGGGGAGTGAGCCGGGCTCCCCGGTTTCACCCCCAGTGATCTCCACAAGCTGGCAATCGGGGTTGTCTGCCCCGTACCTCAGCTGCCTCTGAAGCCAGGGAGGGATGGTACCCTCAGGACCTCACCACCCCCTGGGAGGCTATGACCTGCAGGCAAACACTGGGGTCCTTCACTTTCTCTTCCCTCTTTATGCCTTTAGACCTAACTATACTGTCACACATCTTGTGCTCCTACCATGTGACAGGGGCTGACCAATGGCACCGGAAGCCCCTGACGTGTGGTAGACCTGATTGACAAAACAAGAGTAGTAAATCACCTGGACCGGATGGTATACACCCCAGAGTTCTGAAGGAACGAAAAAATGAAATTTCAGACCTATTAGTAAAGTTTGTAACTTATCATTAAAATCATCCATTGTACCTGAAGACTGGAGGATAGCAAATGTAACCCCAATATTTAAAAAGGGCTCCAGGGGCGATCCGGGAAGCTACAGACCGGTTAGCCTGACTTCAGTGCCAGGAAAAATAGTGGAAAGTGTTCTAAACATCAAAATCACAGAACACATAGAAAGACATGGTTTAATGGAACAAAGTCAGCATGGCTTTACCCAGGGCAAGTCTTGCCTCACAATCTGCTTCACTTTTTTGAAGGAGTTAATAAACATGTGGATAAAGGTGAACCGGTAGATATAGTATACTTGGATTTTCAGAAGGCATTTGACAAAGTTCCTCATGAGAGGCTTCTAGGAAAAGTAAAAAGTCATGGGATAGGTGGTGATGTCCTTTCGTGGATTACAAACTGGCTAAAAGACAGGAAACAGAGAGTAGGATTAAATGGGCAATTTTCTCAGTGGAAGGGAGTGGACAGTGGAGTGCCTCAGGGATCTGTATTGGGACCCTTACTTTTCAATATATTTATAAATGATCTGGAAAGACTGAATACTGGAGGGGGCAAATGGGGGCTGCAACCCCTCCCCACACACTGAATGCAGGGACCGAGCTCGCACCCCTCCCCCCCCCCCGTGTCCCCCCAGCTACAGAGCTCACGCCCCCCCACCCCCCCCTGCTACAACGGAGCAGTTCTCCACGGCCCCGGCGTGACGAGGCTGTGCACACTGTAGCACCTGCTCATGCACGGTGTTTTTGGCTTTAAGTGGGGGGGGGGGGGGGGACAACACTCACTCTGCTTATGTATGCATGGACCCCCATGTTCAGAGGACGAGTTCTCAGAGTAATTGCTTTATATGCATTCTATATAATTAAAATGTTTACATTCCCAGAGCAGGCAGGCAGTGGGCCAAGAGGCTATTACTACCTGAGCTCCTGCAACCCTCTGCCAGCCCCCAAAGCCTGTCGCCAACAGGCATGCAGCCACCTCGGGGACACGGCCTGCCAGCAACAGCTGCATCCACTTCAGGGCTTCGGGGGAGAATTAAAAATCAAATTTAATATGAAAAACTACGGCAAAGTCTGCAGCTGCCAGAGGCAGACAGATTACATGAAGAGGAACTGCCATCAGAAGCTGAGAATCTGGCAGAGTAAGAAATACTAAGCTCTAGCATCCAGGAACTAGGATACGAGCGAGCACCCCTGCCATTACATGGACCGGGGAAGAAAGTACCAAGAGGTTGGAAATAATCTGCACCAAGTGGCAGTTACTACCCTTAACAGAAGGCATGGGGGTAACCTGCACGGAGCGGCAGTTACTACCCTTAACAGAAGGCATGGGGGTAACCTGCACAGAGCAGCAGTTACTACCCTTAACAGAAGGCATGGGGGTAACCTGCACAGAGCGGCAGTTACTACCCTTAACAGAAGGCATGGGGTAACCTGCATGGAGCGGCAGTTACTACCCTTAACAGAAGGCATGGGGGTAACCTGCACAGAACGGCAGTTACTCCCCTTAACAGAAGGCATGGGGGTAACCTGCACGGAGCGGCAGTTACTCCCCTTAACAGAAGGCATGGTGTAACCTGCACGGAGCGGCAGTTACTCCCCTTAACAGAAGGCATGGGGTAACCTGCACGGAGCGGCAGTTACTACCCTTAACAGAAGGCATGGAGGTAACCTGCACGGAGCGGCAGTTACTACCCTTAACAGAAGGCATGGAGGTAACCTGCACGGAGCAGCAGTCACTACCCTTAAGAGAAGGCATGGGGTAACCTGCACGGAGCAGCAGTTACTATTATAAGAGTCTTGCTGGGCAGCCTGGTTAGACCATTTTGTCATTTTCTGCCATCTTTACTATGTTAGGCTGATGTTTGCATGCTCAGTGCTCCAGGAGGGAGGGCAGGCCTGCATTTAGAAACTATTTCTATGAGCTGGTTGCACGTGAAAGGTGAAAAGCATTCTGTATCCATGAACTAAGTGCACCAGGCAGCACAGAGCTGAGAAGCGTCTGATGCCCCTCGTCGCGTCACTATTGCCTCAAGGTGGAAACTGGGCAGGGAAGCTTATGGTCCCCCTCGCCATGAGCTCGATTTGGAAATGCAGGTCACGGCCAGAGGGGGGCTTTACACACAGTTTCCCAGCACAGGGATCACTTCCAGGGTAAGGGGCACGTTTGGTCTCTGCAAGTTAATGCAGTGTCCTCCAGAGAGACCCTGTGACTCCTCATCACCAGCAAGATGAAGCCAAGGGGTTTCCGTTGCAAGCCATGCACAGCCCAGCGAAGCTGAAACAGGAAGCCTGGCAGGACGCGAGGCGCGGCACGAGGCTGTCTGTGAGGGCAGCAGGGACACCAGTGGTGGTGCACATCCATCGCCCTTTCATCCGAGTAGCATGCCAAGCACCTGACGGGCAAACATCCTGCAAGACCTCACAGGTGCTGCCACCTACTCCGCGGCTTCAGCAATCTCCAGGACCTCCACGCGAGAAAAAAGTCCAGCTCCTTCCAGAAAAGGAGGGGAAAGTTAGTTCACAGCCCTTGAAATCCAGCCGAAAGAGCCAAGGTCACATACGAGAGAGAGTGGTTATGAAGAGAAAGCACTCGAATCCCGGGAGTGTACGGCCCCCGTCCACCTGCTTTCTAATGCCCTTCTCCACCCCAGGAGGCACGCAGCCACCCCTGGGGTGCATGAACTGGCACAGAAGAAGCAAAGCCAGTTCCGTTACCTGACAAGGTCGCAGGGTGAACCTGCATCCCAGCATCCCCCTCCTGACCGGCAGCCTGATGCTTTACTCCTCGGCACCCGCTCCTTCACCACCCAGTTAAGCAAAGCCTGCAATCAGAGCAGGGACGCTCCTGCTCCTCACCACAGACAGCGCCCCCCCCAGCGTGACCTTAAGCGCTGACCTGCAAGCTCAGCATGCATGTGACCCAGACTGATTGGGTCCCTCAGAATACACAGTACCCGGGGAGTACCTTCTGCTCCTCCTCCCCCTGTTAGGAGAAGACAGACAGTTCTTCATTCCCGGGCTAACTGGACAAACCTGCCCCTTACGCTGTGTGGAAGATGCACTCAGTGCCCACCACTCCCAGCTCCCCCAGGCAGGGCTACTAATGGACTTACCCACAGCAGCAGCATCAGCAGCCTCCCTTCTCCAGCCGCTGCCTACCTGCAGGGTGCGGGCAGAGGGCTCCTGCAGGGTCCTAGCAGCCATCACCAGGCACCGAGGAGGAACGTTAGGCACAGACCTGAATATTCAGCAGGACTTGTGCGCACACACGTCTGCTGCCGTCATCTGACCAAGGATGAATCTCTCCGCTGAACACACAAACGTTCAAAACGGTGCCCTGGAAGCTCTCCAGTCCCACCTTCTTAGGCAGCTACATTTTTGCTAACGAGTTACACAAGACTTTTCCCATGGGGGGGAGAAGGGGTAGAATCCAACCCTGGAGATTTGGCTGGCCAGCTCCCAAACTTAGCTGGACAGCTCTTGATCTGTGCACCTGCAAGGTGAGGGCAGAGGGCTCCTGCAGGGTCCTAGCTCCCTCCCTGTCACTGCCCCACACACTACCCACCTGCAAGGTGAGGGCAGAGGGCTCCTGCAGGGTCCTAGCTCCCTCCCTGTCACTGCCCCACACTACCCACCTGCAAGGTGAGGGCAGAGGGCTCCTGCAGGGTCCTAGCTCCCTCCCTGTCACTGCCACACACACTACCCACCTGCAAGGTGAGGGCAGAGGGCTCCTGCAGGGTCCTAGCTCCCTCCCTGTCACTGCCACACACACCACCCACCTGCAAGGTGAGGGCAGAAGGACTCCTGCAGGGTCCTAGCTTCCTCCCTGTCACTGCCACACACACTACCCACCTGCAAGGTGAGGGCAGAAGGGCTCCTGCAGGGTCCTAGCTCCCTCCCTGTCACTGCCACACACACTACCCACCTGCAAGGTGAGGGCAGAAGGGCTCCTGCAGGGTCCTAGCTCCCTCCCTGTCACTGCCACACACTACCCACCTGCAAGGTGAGGGCAGAGGGCTCCTGCAGGGTCCTAGCTCCCTCCCTGCCACACACACTACCCACCTGCAAGGTGAGGGCAGAGGGCTCCTGCAGGGTCCTAGCTCCCTCCCTGTCACTGCCACACAGTACCCACCTGCAAGGTGAGGGCAGAGGGCTCCTGCAGGGTCCTAGCTCCCTCCCTGTCACTGCCTCACACACTACCCACACCTGCAAGGTGAGGGCAGAGGGCTCCTGCAGGGTCCTAGCTCCCTCCCTGTCACTGCCTCACACACTACCCACACCTGCAAGGTGAGGGCAGAAGGCTCCTGCAGGGTCCTAGCTCCTCCCTGTCACTGCCTCACACACTACCCACACCTGCAAGGTGAGGGCAGAAGGGCTCCTGCAGGGTCCTAGCTCCCTCCCTGTCACTGCCACACACACTACCCACACCTGCAAGGTGAGGGCAGAAGGACTCCTGCAGGGTCCTAGCTCCCTCCCTGTCACTGCCACACACACTACCCACACCTGCAAGGTGAGGGCAGAAGGACTCCTGCAGGGTCCTAGCTCCCTCCCTGTCACTGCCACACACACTACCCACACCTGCAAGGTGAGGGCAGAAGGACTCCTGCAGGGTCCTAGCTCCCTCCCTGTCACTGCCACACACACTACCCACACCTGCAAGGTGAGGGCAGAAGGGCTCCTGCAGGGTCCTAGCTCCCTCCCTGTCACTGCCACACACACTACTCACCTGCAAGGTGAGGGCAGAGAGCTCCTGCAGGGTCCTAGCTCCCTCTGTTAGGCTGTGGGTTCAGAGAAATTTAATCTCTGTAATGTTACCCATTTGCTACTGAGCTTCTCCCAAATCCCTCTAGTTCTGGGTTTTAGTTGGCAGCACCTCTGCTCTTAAGACTAGTGGGATTAGGAAGCTGAGCACAGGGCCTCTGATCTTAAAATCTCTATAAGCAGCTCATTGCCTGGGATTTAAGCATTTGGTAACTCACATGCACAGATTTTCTGGATAGTATTGTGCCTGTATCTGGATTTGTGAAAGCTTTTGTGCTATTCCCTCTGTTTTCTGCCTCTGACAATTATTGGATTAAGAAAAAAAAAGATGCCCTACCTGTGCCAGGAGAACTCAGGTGGTTACTGCCTCAGACAGAAATGAGATCCCACAGGCTCATGGCACTAGTAGCAGGGCACATGAGCCAACATGGTCCTGCCAGCTCCCATTCACATTGGACAGCCCTGAAGATGGCTGCCCCTGGGAACTATAGCAAAGGAGAAATTTAAAAAGAATTACGAACTCCTGCGGAAAAGTAACCAGTACAGGAAGTAGGAACCTCGGTGTATGGATTTAGGAAAAATTGTTTGGTACACGGTGCACAACAGTGTGAAAACACTTTCTAGAGATGGGAGACAAGGGTATTAATGGAATTTGGACTGCTAGAAGGGTCCACCTTTTACCAGTATAAGAGAGTCGAGTCACTCGAGGTGGTCAGAATAGTGGTAGCCACATCCAGTGAACCTGGTGGGAGGCAAGTGTGGCTCACTGGGACCAGATGGTATTCTACAGGAACTCAAATGGAACTGCAGGCCTCTTGTGCTGATTTCCAAAATATTGGACAGGTGTCCAATATGAAACCCGGATTTAAAAAGCATACTGGGTGATCTGGGAAACTATTGACTGGGGAGCCTGGACGGCAGTGCTGGTCAAAATGATCGAAACAAAAAAATTAAAAAATTAAGAAAACCCATAAGATTACCGACTATATAACAGTTTGATGGGGAGAGCATCAACGTTGTTTTTGCAGAGGAAGTCTTGCTTTACCAGTTTACTAGAATGTTAAGCTATAAACATGCAAACAAAAGCTGAACCAGTTGACCATGAGAGACTTCTCGGGATACTGGAAGGTCATGAGATAGAAGCAGAGTCCCATTATGGATTGCTGACTGGATAAAGAACGGGAAGCAGCGGGTAGGACTAAATGGTCAGTGTTCCAAGAGAAGTGTCAGCAGAGTGCCCCAAGGGTCAGTACTGGGGCCTGGGCTATTTAGCATGGTCTGGAGAAAGGAACCAGGTGAGGTGGCCACATTTGTAGATCACAAAATTGTTTTGAGTAGTGAGGAACTGCAGAAGGACTGGAGATTAAAGGCTGGGCTTTACAAGGGCAAGTGCAAAGTAATGCACGTAGGGAGAAATAATCCCGACGGTAGGCGCACGATGCTGGGATCCGTGCTAGGAGTCACCACCCAGGAGAGAGACCTCAGGAGTCCTTCCAGATAATACCGTGAAACCTTCAGTGCAGTGTGTGGCAGTGCTCAAAGGCAAATTGTGTGCTAGGAATTTAAAAAGAGCTACGGAGAACACGACTGAGAATATCATAAATACCTTTGTATAGATCCACGGTGCAGCCGCATTGTGAGTGTTATTTGTGGTTGTTACCCCAAGCCAGAAAAGGCACAGAGAAGGGTGAGAAATGATAGAGGGAATGGAGTAACCCTCTTATGGAGAAAGGATAAACCGACGAGGGGTCTCTAGCTTAGAAAACATGACAGAACGAGATGTGATTGAGAGATCCGAAATCATGAATGGGGTGGACTAGGGGGGCAGTCCATGAAAGCAGAAACTGGCAGATTTAAAAACTAATTGTGGAAATATTTATTCATCATACAAGCAAGCTGCGAAGTCTGATGCCAGAGAACGTGTTCCGGCAACTAACAGTGGGGTTGAAAACTGGATCAGACAAGTTCCTGAAGGAATGACAGATCTATTGATGTCCGACAGGTACTGGTGACCCAGACTGGTCACTGTCAGAAGATACTGGCTTGGACCTTGGTGTGCCCCAGCATGGCACTGGTGTCCTGGAAGGGGAAGACTCTCTGCCATCCAAAAAGGCCAGCAGATCTTATTCTACGCTCAGAGAATGGCTTCCTATGAAGACTGGACGCCCTCAAGCATCGATGTGTGTCCTCTACAACCACTGTATCTTCATCTACGCAGACATTCAGCCGCCTTAGACTTACTCTCACCGTGGGGGGTGTTAGAGCACGGATGGAGGAGGATCACGCGACACTAAGGGGGAGCGGAAGATGGGTCCATGTGCGTCTCAGTCCTGTCCCAGCCTTACAGCATAAACCTGCATCCTGATGAACCTGGCTTCTGTCCGACTTACACAACTCAAGTCAAAGCCACTCTCAAGACCTGGTTTCTATAGGTTGAGGTATTTTAAGTTCTATTTTAGGGCCATAGTGTGGGAACGCATTCTTCATTGGACTACCTAAGTGTCGTATTTTGAGGGCTGTAGACCGCACAAAATCCAGCTGCTCTATTATAGTTTATAGTTTGTTTTTTTCATACACCACCACATTGGCCATAGTCTTCACAGCAGTTTACAATTTAAAAACAAATAAGGAAATGCAGTAAATACATTCAATAAGAGATCACAGCTAAAGGTTTAAAAGCACAATATAGTTTAGCTGTTGAAAGATAAGAATTTAAAAATTAAAAATAAAGTAAAACCAATCCTCAGAGTATTATTAAAATAACTAAAAATCAAAGAAGCTAACAATAAAAATAACGAAAAAGGTATTAGACTTTACTAAACATTAAACAATTCACGTCTGCCTGCTGCTACAATTCCACGAACACACACTTTTAAGACCATTGTGCATGCATTTAATGCTGTGGTCCACTTTCTGTGTATCTGAAAAGCCAGGTTTTAAGGTTGGCCTTAAATTCTCTTCTCTCTTAATCTCAACTGTTGGTAAATTGTTGCAAAGTTTGGTTCCCGCTATCGACACTGCACGCTCTCTAACTTGTCTCCGTCTGGCTGATCTTATCGTTGGTATTGTTAGCAGGGCCATGGAGCTTTAAAGAAAAATTCAGCCATTCTATTAAGAGAAGGGGGGACGGACGGACAGACAGGAGAGGGCATTAATCCTTTTATGCAATACACAGTGCTCTCAGCCCAGTCACCGTTTCACCCATGCTTGGATGCACGTCCACAGTCCCTGCTGCCATAAAGCCAGAGCAGGTGTTAATGCAGAAGATACCGCTTTTCTGGACGTCCTTCTACTTAATATCGCGGCGCCATGAAATCGGAGGAAGTAAAAAAAGTCAGGCAGTCAGGTTAGGAAAAGGGACGCTCATTAACCCGCGGCTGTGCACACGTTAGGAAGACGGAAGATTCAGCATCTGATTCCCTAACCCGCTGACGGCCGACCTCCCCTGGACACCTGGTCCCTGGCAGCGCGACCCCCTTATTTGAATATTTAACCGCCTGCCCGCGTTAAGTGCTGGGCACGTGTTAGGAAAGCGGCCACCCAAAGCCGAGCGCCCATTTTCCGTGCCGATTGATCGCATCGGCCCCTTGTTTTTTCTACCTGCTGTACAGAGTTAGATTTAACCTGCTGCTGCCAGGTAAGGCCCGTATTTATCAGATCTGCGTTTGGATGTAGGAGCGAGCTCTCGCGCTCTGCGTTCATTGGGTGCATTACTGACAAACGTGCCCGCTGACTTCAGGAAACTCAAGCTTCGGCCTCTTCTATTGGTCCCGCCATGTGAACTGGGTCTAATCCCTGACCTTAGGCTTTTTTTTTTTGCAAACGGTTAAGAGGAGTTAGCTCAAGCAGGAATGGAGCAATGCTTTTCCTTGCAAGAGTAAGCATATTCTATTAGCAGTTTTGTTAAACACATTAATATAAAAGCATTAGCTGCTTAGTATAAACCCTGAAGGGCTTGAGGAATTCCTGCGGAAAAGCTGGGTCACCGATCAGGGAGCGGGAGCAGAGGACATCCCGGGCTGTTCTCCCCTTTTGGGATAATTGGGAGAGATCCTTGCACTTTCCTCTAGTGCAGGAGCTGCTAGAAGCATCGAGGGAAAGCGCCGGTGTCCATTCCTCTCCAATGGCTTGGGACGGTTTTTTCCTATCTGCCTCCGCTGGACTCCGATCCTCTCTACGGCCTCACAGACCGCGTACCAGACACTGTCCGTGCCGAGCAGTCTCAGGACCCCCCTTGTCAAGAGGGGGTTACACGTGCGAGAGGGTCCCCAGTTCTGCCACTTACTGGCAGGGTCACCCCTTGGTGCTAAAGCATTAGTGGCCTTGCTAGGCACGGCCTCAGCCAGACCCTGCCGTAATCCCGAGGTGATCGCGTTGTGCGCCCACGTGATGGGGAAGAAAGCAGCAGAATCGAGGAGGAGCAGGCATCTCCCTGGAGGAGACGAGAAGATCTTACCCTTCCACGGGCAGGGTCCCAGCTCAGAGGGGCTGGAGAGAGAGGTTAGCCAGGCGTTACCAGGAGGAGCTACATCCTGGGAGTCCCCTGGAGGAGAGAGAGACGTCTCACAAGTACCCGAACATTAAATAAAGCTCAAGCTGCTATTGCTTATTAAAAATGGAAGTTTATGGATTTTTCCTCTATGAACGTATCCAAACAGTTTTGTTTTTTTAAAAGCAGCTCCACTAACTGCTGTGACCACAACCTCTGGCAATGAATTGCAGAGCTTAACTATGCGCCGAGTGAAAGAATTTGTCATGAATGAGCTACCTGCTAACTTCAAGGAATGCCCCCTAGTCCTATTATCTAAGAATAAATAACTGATTGACATTAACTTGTACAAGTCCCTTCATGTTTTCCAACACCTCTATCATATCCCCCCTCAGCCGTCTCTTCTCCAAGCTGAACAGCCCTAACCTCTTCAGTCTTTCCTCATAGGGGAGCTGTTCCATCCCCTTTATCATTTTGGTTGCCCTTCTCTGTACCTTCATCACAATTATATCTTTTTTGAGATACGGCGACCAGAATTGTACACAGTACTCAAGGTGCGGTCTTACTCACTCAGCAGCGCATGGTTTGGAGCGAGGTATCTTTGAAGGATACTAAGAACATGGAAAATAGGGCATCCCAGGAGAGAGTTTGCAATAAATGCCAATGGGGATCAGGTGCCTTTAAGTAAAGTGAAGAAAGATTCTAAATTTCCCCTATCAACTTATAAGCAGGTTAGTACAAGCCAAAAACATACTTTGAAATGTCTGTATACAAATGCTAGAAAGTAAGACGGGAGGGTCCGTGAATAGCACTGGATGAAGAGTAGATGTAATTGGCATCTCAGAGACCTGGTAGGAGGAGGAGAACCAATGGGACGCTGTGATACCACGGTACAAGGTATACTGTAATGACCGGGCGGAGGAAACTGGTGGAGGTGTGGCACTATGTGAAGAAGTTACATCTCCTGCACGGATGTCAGGCTTGTCATCTGGGATGTTGGTTTGCTGCCCTGATGTCAGGAGGCGGCATCCTGTGGCACATACTGCAGGCATGCGCAGCCGAAGCCATGCACCAAAGGAGTTTGGGGCTTCTAGTTTAACTGCTTTCCTTGGCCCTTAGCCTTTTCTTTCATATGGTTCCGAGACGAGCCTGGGTGCGATCAGATCCCGTGCTTCACTTCTCAGTGGACAATCCCCCAGATGCTAGGGCCATCAGGATTTGGCTCAGCTTTCCTCATTGCTGACATGAGTGGGATCACTTGGGCCAACTACAGGAAGATACCACCTTGAGACCTGAACACTGTACTCATCTGGTCAAATGGATTTCCAATCTCGTTCCAGTGGGTTCCATTCTACAGGGGCTTTGAGGATGTGTGGAAGGCCATAGCTCTGGAAGAGGCTTTAAGTGAAAGAATTGACATCCTGAAAAAGGGACAAGTATCAGCTTCCTAAGTCATGAAAAGACATTAAGCTTGAAGCTCATGATCTGGCAAGAGTTTTAAATTGTTTCTTCCAAAGTTAGCTCTATGATACATGTCTGGGATGGCATAGAGTCCAAGAGGATAAACATCCTGCATGAGACTAAATGCACAATTGAATCTTTGAGTAGAAATCCCTTGTGTCAGGGAAGACTATAGTGATAGGGGTATACTACCGTCCACCTGGCCAAGAGGGTGAGACTGACAGTGAAATGCGGGAAGCTAACCAAATTGATAGTATGGTAATAATGGGAGATTTCAATTACTTTTTTTTCCCCCCCAAAGAGAGTCAATACAGTAACCCATGTAGTAAACTGTAAATAATCAGGGAAACCACACACACATATCAATAGCCTAAGTGAAGGTGTCAGCAACCAACCGGTCTTAATCATTCACTTTCAAAAATATTGAAATTTTATTCATCAAAATGCTTTTAGTATTTTTTGTAAAATTATGATTTTATTTATTTTTATATACCGACATTCTTACATCCGATGTAGATTTTGTGTCTAACTGATCCATTGAGAACATTTTTAGGCAGCAATCTCTTTAGCTTGATAGTAAACACAGGCTATTGATCATGTGTGTGGTTTCCCTGATTTACCCAGTCAATATTGGGGTAATTGAAATCTGTAAATGTATCATCGGGACATGCTAGAGATATAAAGTCCCTGGATGGAATAAATGACAGTTTTATGGAGCAATTGGTTCAGGAACCGACAAGAGGGAGCGTTTTTAGATCTAATTCTCAGTGGAGCACAGGACTTTGTGAGAGAGGTAACGGTGGTGGGGCCGCTTGGCAATAGTGATCATAATATGATCAAATTTGAATTAATGACTGGAAGGGGGACAGTAAGCAAATCCACAGCTCTCGTGCTAAACTTTCAAAAGGGAAACTTTGATAAAATGAGAAAAATAGAAAAAACCTGAAAGGAGCAGCTACAAAGGTAAAAAAAGTGTGCAAGAAGTGTGGTCATTGTTAAAAAAAAAAAATACCATCCTAGAAGCACAGTCCAGATGTATTCCACACATTAAGATAGAAAGGTGGTAAATAGATTACTGGCGTGGTTAAAAGGGGAGGTGAAAAAAGTTTACCCAAAAGATCTTCATTCAAAAACTGGAAGAATCCAACAAAAGAAAATAGGATAAAGCATAAACATTGGCAAGTTAAATGTAAGACATTGATAAGACAGGCTAAGAGAGAATTTGAAAAGAAGTTGGCCATAGAGGCAAAAACTCACAGTAAAAACATTTTTAAATATATCCGAAGCAGAAAGCCTGTGAGGGAGTCAGTTGGACCGTTAGATGATCGAGGGGTTAAAGGGGCACTTAGAGAAGATAAGGCCATCGCGGAAAGATTAAATGATTTCTTTTCTTCGGTGTTTACTGAAGAGGATGTTGGGGAGGTACCCGTACTGGAGAAGGTTTTCATGGGTAATGATTCAGATGGACTGAACCAAATCACGGTGAACCTAGAAGATGGGGAAGACCTGATTGACAAACTGAAGAGTAGTAAAGCACCTGGACCGGATGGTATACACCCCAGGGTTCCAACTCAAAAATGAAATTTCAGACCTATTAGTAAAAATTTGTAACCTATCATTAAAATCATCCATTGTACCTGAAGACTGGAGGGTGGCTAATGTAACCCCAATATTTAAAAAGGGCTCCAGGGGCAATCCGGGTAACTATAGATCAGTGAGGCTGACTTCAGTGCCAGGAAAAATAGTGGAAACTTCTCAAGATCAAAATTGTAGAGCATATAGAAAGACAGTTTAATGGAACACAGTCAACATGGATTTACCCAAGGGAAGTCTTGCCTCACAAATCTGCTTCATTTTTTTTTTGAAGGGGTTAATAGACATGTGGATAAAGGTGAACCAGTAGATGTAGTGTATTTGGATTTTCAGAAGGCATTTGACAAAGTCCCTCATGAGAGGCTTCTAAGAAAACTAAGTTATGGGATTTATTTATTTATTTTATTTATTTGTGATTTTTCTATACCAGCATTCACGGAGTTCGTATCATGTCGGTTTACATAAAACAAGGGGTGAGCAATACAAAACTATAACTTGAATGTATACATTACAACTTATAATAAATTATAACAAATTATAACAAGTGCTCAGAAGAAGAAGTTACAATAAAACAGGGATGATTCTAACTGGGAGTAAAAGAAGAGGAAGATAGAAGTTTAACAAGAGGTAGAACTTTGCGGAGGTTGTTGCGGGATAGGAGGTGATGTCCTTTTGTGGATTACAAACTGGTTAAAAGACAGGAAACAGAGTAGGATTAAATGGTCAATTTTCTCAGTGGAAAAGGGTAAACAGTGGAGTGCCTCAGGGATACGAACTTGGACCAGTGCTTTTCAATATATATAAATGATCTGAAAGGAATAAGACAAGTGAGGTTATCAAATTTGCGGAGCATACAAAATTATTCAGAGTAGTTAAATCACAAGCGGATTGTGATACATTACAGGAGGGCCTTGCAAGACGAAGATTGGGCATCCAAATGGCAGATGAAATTTAATGTGGATAAGTGCAAGGTGTTGCATATAGGGAAAAATAACCCTTGCTGTAGTTACACGATGTTAGGTTCCATATTAGGAGCTACCACCCAGGAAAGATCTAAGCATCATAGTGGATAACACATTGAAATAGTCAGTGCAGTGTGCTGCAGCAGTCAAAAAAGCAAACAGAATGTTGGGAATTTAGGAAGGGAATGGTTAATAAAATGGAAAATGTCATAATGCCTCTGTATCGCTCCATGGTGAGACCACACCTTGAATACTGTGTACAATTCTGGTCACCGCATCTCAAAAAAGATATAATTGCGATGGAGAAGGTACAGAGAAGGGCAACCAAAATGATAAAGGGGATGGAACAGCTCCCCTATGAGGAAAGGCTGAAGAGGTTAGGGCTGTTCAGCTTGGAGAAGAGACTGCTGAGGGGGGGGATATGATAGAGGTCTTGAACAAGTAGATGTGACTGTTATTTACACTTTCGAATAATAGAAAGACTAGGGCGCACACTCCATGAAGTTAGCAAGTAGCACATTTAAGACTAATCGGAGAAAATTCTTTCACTCAACGCACAATAAAGCTCTGGAATTTGTTGCCAGAGGATGTGGTTAGTGCAGTTAGTGTAGCTGGGTTCAAAAAAGGATTGGATAAGTTCTTGGAGTAGAAGTCCATTAACTGCTATTAATCAAGTTTACTTAGGATATAACCACTGCTATTAATTGCATCAGTAGCATGGGATCTTCTTAGTGTTTGGGTACTTGCCAGGTTCTTATGGCCTGGATTGGCCACTGTTGGATACAGGATGCTGGGCTTGAGGGACCCTTGGTCTGACCCAGCACAGCATGTTCTTATTGCAAAAGACTTTCCTTCAGGATGGCGCTGTATGCAGAGATTTGTGCTGGGACTTTACAATTAAAGGTTTCCTTTGAACTGCACAACAGGTGTAGTTGTGAATGACTCTCACCTTTGGTGGTTTTTTCAGTTTTAGGGCCACAGAAGGGTCACTCCCCACCCTGGCAACTGCCAAAGGTGACTGCACTAATAAAAGGGAGCTGCTGAAGAGGAGTGGAGAGAAGTTTGTAAATGAGTAACTGAGAAACAAATGCAGTTTTGGAAACATTTATAGCTTGAATTTTCTGGCTTTTGCATCCTCCTCAGCCTAGACTTACCCAGCTATGTAACCTGTTCAAATCTGAATGGAACTAGTACACTGACTGCTGGAAATACCAGAAGAAACGTTTGCTCATTTGATGTCCATCTTGGAGAAAGTCCTAGTCTTCTGGTAACTGAGTGTGAAGCAAGACTATGGCAGAGGGGATTCTCAGTGCACAGGAGCCCTAGCCAGCCAAGAATCCATGCATAGCCTCCTAGCCTTTGGGCCTGGGCCCACTAAGCCATCTGCTGGCCTTCTGAGCCCTTCCCAGGAGGCTGGCGCTCCTCTAGAGAACCCACCAGAAGCTTCCTTCATAAAGTCCCATTGGTTTATAGTGCTCTTACCTTCACTGTCATCTAGTGGTGGTTCCTTGTAACTGCAAGAGTTACATTTCCCACCAAAACATTCAGACTTTACTAGCCACTTACAAAATCCCAGACACTAGTCAAAAGCCGACCCCACCTGCACTCTTCAGGTGTCCCTTCCAAGTGGGGGTTACATGTAAGGCAAGATTCCCTTTGCTAAAAGCACACCACCAACTTCCCTCTTAACTTATGTCTACCTGTATAGCCACTGATTTGTTTAAAACTAGCTCCTGCCATTTTGCAAGGTAGGAAAGTCAAGTTTTCCATCTATAGTTTCCCCAATTACCCCGTAACAGGATCCCAGATATAGCTGAGTTGCTTATCTGTAACAGGTGTTCTCTGATAACAGCAGGATGTTATCCCTCACACATGGGTGACATTAGATGGAGCCTGGACACAAGACATGTCAAGGTTTCTAGACGTTTGACCACATTGAGCATGCCCAGCTTGCCCTATATTGTGTCCATGTTGGGGTCCCTCTTCAGTCTTAACAGAATAAGAACCAAAATAAAATAGGAGAAACCCAGTTCTGCAGGGTGGCGGGCAGGTTTCATGAAGACTAACATCCTGAAATTTAATGTGGATAAGTGCAAGGTGATGCATATAGGGAAAAATAACCCATGCTATAATTACACGATGTTGGGTTCCATATTAGGTGCTACAACCCAAGAAAGAGATCTAGGTGTCATAGTGGATAACACATTGAAATCGTCGGTTCAGTGTGCTGCGGCAGTCAAAAAAGCAAACAGAATGTTGGGAATTATTAGAAAAGGAATGATGAATAAAACGGAAAATGTCATAATGCCTCTATCACTCCATGGTGAGACCGCACCTTGAATACTGTGTACAATTCTGGTCGCCGCATCTCAAAAAAGATATAATTGCGATGGAGAAGGTACAGAGAAGGGCTACCAAAATGATAAGGGGAATGGAACAACTCCCCTATGAGGAAAGACTAAAGAGGTTAGGACTTTTCAGCTTGGAGAAGAGACGACTGAGGGGGGATATGATAGAGGTGTTTAAAATCATGAGAGGTCTAGAACGGGTAGATGTGAATCGGTTATTTACTCTTTCGGATAGTAGAAGGACTAGGGGACACTCCATGAAGTTAGCATGGGGCACATTTAAAACTAATCGGAGAAAGTTCTTTTTTACTCAACGCACAATTAAACTCTGGAATTTGTTGCCAGAGAATGTGGTTCGTGCAGTTAGTATAGCTGTGTTTAAAAAAGGATTGGATAAGTTCTTGGAGGAGAAGTCCATTACCTGCTATTAAGTTCACTTAGAGAATAGCCACTGCCATTAGCAATGGTTACATGGAATAGACTTAGTTTTTGGGTACTTGCCAGGTTCTTATGGCCTGGATTGGCCACTGTTGGAAACAGGATGCTGGGCTTGATGGACCCTTGGTCTGACCCAGTAGGCATTTTCTTATGTTCTTATGCTGTCCTAGGGGGAACACCTGTTACAGGTAAGCAACTCTTTCTCCCAGGACAAGCAGCATGGTAATCCCCACACATGGGTGAATCCCTAGCTACAGGCCGACCCAACATAAAAAAGGGACCAGATACTCAAAGCATGTGCCAATGGTGACAAAAATGGTGCTGTTGATAACAGAGGGGGAGTCAGCTGGACCCAACAAGCCCTAGGCAGGAGAGAGTTGGGTTCTATTCTTCATATTCCAAAGGATGGATTGGCCAAACCTACTATTGCATCAGCCATGCGGAACCCAGCAATAGTGAGATGTTAATCTGTGGAGAGAAGGCCTCGTCGCAGCCTTGCAGAACATTTCCATGGGAACTGCTTGCAAGTGAACCACCAAACACTGCCATGACTGACAGAATGAGCCTTGACATGACCCCAAGATACAGACCCACCTGGGCATAAAGGAAGGAGATACAATCTGCTAGCCAATCTGATAGTGTTTGGCAATGGCAACTCCCAACCTATTCCTATCAAAAAACAAAGTTGGGTGGCCTGTCTATGGGCTGTCTGCCTGCTCCAGATAGAAGGCTAAGGCTCGCTTGCAGTCCACACTGTGCAGGACCAGTTTGCCTTGGTGCGAATGGGGACTGGGAGAAATGTTGGCAGGAAGATTGATGTCTACCACCTTAGCCAGGAACCTAGGGTGTGCATGCAAGACCACCCTATCAAAAAAACCAGCATAGTGTGGATAAGTCACTAAGGCCCAGAGCTTGCTGACCCTGTGTGCTGAAGTGACCACCACCAAAAATACAACCTTCCAGGTCAGGTACTTCACGTCACAGGAGCGCAGCAGTTCAAAAGGAGCTTTCATCAGCTGAGCCAACACCACATTGAGGTCCCAAGACAATGGGAGAGCTCAGCGGAGGCTTCAATTGAAGCAGGACCCACATGAAGCTTACAACTATAGGCTGTACAGAGATGGACATACCATCTACACCATGGTGGTATGTGCCTATTGCACTCATATGAACCCTTACAGTTGGTTTTCAAGCCAGCTTCTGACAGATGTAGAAGTTAAATCAAGCAGTTTTTGTTGGAGGCAGGAGAAAGGATCTAAGGCCTTCTACTCACACCATGCAGAAAACCTCCATTTCAATCCATAGGAAATTCTAGTTGGAAGGCTTTCTAGAAGCCACCAGGACTCAAGATATATCCTCTCAGAGTGGCTGCAGAATTAGCCTCTCAACATCCAGGCTGTGAGCAACAGGCCCTGGAGGCTGGGATGCCACAGCCTGCCTCGATCCAGTGTGACAAGATCTGAGAAGTCCCCAGACTGATCAGTTTCTGGGTGGACAACTCCTGTAGGTATGGAAACCAGACAAGTCTCTGCCAATGAGAGGCTATGAGGATCATCGTCCCTTTGTCCTCATGAAGCTTCTAGAGGGTCTTCACTACCAGTGGAGTCAGAGGATACATGTACAGAAGACTCTTGCCCCAATAGTGGGCGACAGCATCCAAGGCTGGTTTGTAGTTTCCTGTACAGGGAACAGAACAGAGGAACCTTCCTGTTCCAAGGAGCTCCAGGCTTCCCAGAGTCAGAAGATCTGATTCATGACCTCTTGGTCCAGAGATCATTCGTAGGGTCTGAAGCCATGACTCTGTGCCTGCTAACACATTCTCTGTTCCAACCAGGTACTTGGCCCTGAGAGAGGGCCCAGGACCAGATCTGAACTGCTTCCTGACTCAGGAATTACAAGCCTGTATGTCCCTGCTTGACTACATAACCACATCCTTACTTGGTTGTCTGTTTGAAACCAGAAACTGATCTCCAAAAGCCCACAGCATGTATCCGATTGCCCAAAGCTCCAGCAAGCTGTTTTGGCAACAGCATTCCCTGGCAGGCCACATTCACAGAGTGCTGAGCCCATCTACATGAGTTCCCCAACCCAGGCTGGACACATCTGTGGTTAGGACAATTTGATTAGGAGGACTTTGAAAGGAAATCACCATTCAGGATCTGAAGTTACCTGCCACCAGGACCACAAGGGGCTGAGTGACTCAGATGCAGTCCTGGAGGCTCTACGTGGCTTGATGCTACTATAACCTCAAGGTCCATTGGGCTGTTCTCATGTACAAGCATGCCAAGGGAGTGATAAAACTGTTGCAGCCATGTGACACAACCTTAACACGTCAAGCTGACACCTGCTGGCTCTGTGGAATCTCTGCCTCGAGGGCCATCAAATCGGTGGCCCTTGCATGAGCCATGTCTAACAGGGCTCCTATGAAGTCCAATTGCGATGACGGGCTGAGATAGGACCTTGGGCAGTAGATGACAAGCCCTAGCAACTCCATCACCCGGATGGTCAGGTGCATGGATTTGACAGCCCCTGCTCTCGACCAGCCAATTGCCTAGAAAAGGGAAGACATGCACTCCTATCCTGCCCAAATTTACCAACACTACCATAGCCAGGCATTTTGTAAAGAGACATGGGATTAACAAGCCGAAAACAGCAGCATGGGATACTACAAGTGATGTTTCCCCCCGCCATGAATCAGAGATGCTTCCAATGACTGGGTAAGATCAATGTGGCTGTATGCATCCTTCAGATCAAGAGAGCATAGCCAGTCCCCTTTTTGCAGTAAGGGGATCAAGGGGCCCAGGGAAACCATCTTGAACTTTTCTTTTTGAAGAAATTTGTTCAAGGCCCTCTGGTCCAGGATGGGATGAAGACCTCCTGTTTTCTTTGGAATCAGGAAGTATCTGAAGTAGAAGCCCTGGTGGAAAGGGTTCGCCCGCTCTGGCCATTAAGGAGAAGAGCTTCTCAAGCAGTAACTCCTGATGTGCTACTGGACCCCAAACGGGCTCAGAAATTTGGCTGGGCATCCAAAAGGTTTAAATTTGTAACCCTGATGGACGATGGAAAGAACCCACTAGTCTGAGGTTACACTGGGTCAATAGTCTGCAAAGAGCCTTAGCCTTCCCAGACAGAGCCATCGCTGCTGGTACAGGGGACTGGGCTATGCTCCCTACAACCCAGTCAAAACCCTGTCCTGGGAGTTGACAGGTTTCAGCGAGTCTTTCCTGTACCTCCAGTAGGAGGAGATAGAGGCCCACAGCCACTGATTTCTGCTGCAGAAACCCTCTCTGCTGTCTTGAACACTGTAGGTCAAGGAAGCCTTGGGTTTTCCACTCCAGTCCCTTATGCACCAGCAACATGCTGCTGCGTCAGCTATTCAGCCACCTCCTGCATCTGCTTCCAGATGTCCTGCGAGTACTGGCTCATGTAGAGTTGGGAAGAATGAGCATAGCTCCCTGAAACGTTTTCCTCCCAAGAGCATCCATCGCCCTGAGGTTGCCGAGGAATGGGTCTAAGAACACTTAGCTCTCCAAAGCAGATTCAGCCACCAGATTGGTGGGGCAGCTGATGCCTGTCGAATCCAGCCGCCTTCTGGATGAGAAACTGTCTGCCTTCTTGTTCATGGGAGGCACTGTGAGGGGGTGTTCCCAGATCCTCAACAGCAATTCCTTAAAGATGTTAGGCACCAAGACCGCCACTACCTCCTTGAGAGGCTCCACAAACTGGAGGATCTCCAGAATTGTGTACCAGGCATCCTCTTCAGTTAACTGAAAGGGGATCTTCTCTGCCAACAACCGCACAAACCCTGCAAAGGTAGGGATATCCCTTCACTCTTCCGGAAACAGGCCTGAAGGAAGACCATCGGAGGCATTGTCTGAGACCTCCGAGTCATGTCCCATACTCTGCGTCATGACCAGGGACGGAGCCCTGAGCAATCAGCCTTTATCCAGGGGTGCACGCACTGATAGGGGCCACAGGCCTTGGGTGCTGGGCCAGCCTAGGGGAGCTCTCTCTGAGGAGGAATTGGCCATGACCACTGTATTGACAGGGGCAGCTCCAGTGCCCTGCCAGGCATCAGCACCATCCTAGGAATAGAGTCAGTAATGTGTCTATGAGCGTATGTAGAGACTCCAGCAATGGCTCCAAGAAAGTGCAGGTGCTATTGGTGCCATGGGGACAGATGAAGCATGACCAGATCCTATTTGGAACCAGGACTGATCAGTCCATGGCACACCCGGCATCGGTGGGAGGTCTGGTTATCCCTGCCGCAGGGTAGCTTCAAGGACATCACAGCAGGAGCCGGTGCATCCCCGTGCAGAGACAGACTGGTGCCGACGTTTACCTCTGTGTTCAGCATGGTCCTTCGTTTGGGCCAAGGCATCAGATGTCCTCAGCCTGGAGAAACATGAAGGTAGGTCTCTGGCACCCATATCTTCTGACTGCACCGAGGGCCCTGCCGATGCTGATGGCTCAGCGTGGCTCTGTAGTCCCTCAATGCAGATGGCTCGGACTTTTCCAGACCTGAAAAGGTGCTCCATCTTGAATCAAGGCAGACGTCCCTTAGGGGGTCATCTGGGCACACATGGCAATGCCAATCATGGGATGCCCCCAGGCAGAGAACATGTTCATCATGGCGGGGGGTCTGTGATGGACATGATCCTCAGATACCAATGGCATCATTTAAACCTGGATGAGGCCACGATGGGATGAAAGAAAAGGGATGCTAAATCAAGCTTTGGTGACATGAGGGCACCAACTGCACCCTCCCCACCCTGGGAGAATCGACACGAAAGGAAACTTACCAGCAAAATGTCAAACACTAAGATGCTAAGGGGAGAATGAAGGAGCCTGGCGTCTACTGCACACGAGGAAATCCAAAAAAACACAAACATGAAGGAAGTTTCCCCAAAGAGGCCAAACCCATGAGGCTCACAGACCCTGATGTTGCAGCTCTGTGCAAATAAAGAGGCTGAAGAGGGACCCCACGAGGTACAGGGCGTGCTCAATGGGGTCAAGTCAAAGGACTTTCCCTATTGGGGCTGCATCTGGTGTCATCCTCCCACAGACTTTATCTGAGCTGGAGTTATCCTCTTCTCTGTCGTGCTGGTTCTGCAGTGGCTTGTAATGGTTTTTTGCTTACTTTGTTTTTAAATCTCTCCTGGCTATTAGTAGAGGTTTTTTGGGCAATCTCCCATCAAGATTTTGATCCTATTACTAATAGGAAACTAGGCATTTTACTTTTGTATTTAATTGTTTTTATATACCGAAGTTTAGCTAGATTCCTTCACTCCAGTTTACATTAGGAACATAATACATTTGCAGAAAACAAAAAGAAACAAAACTGTAAACTGTTGTGGCTGGGAGTTAAATATGCTGATATGGTATATAACGAGAACAGGTAAGGTAGCATGATTAAGTCTAACATAAAAAGATAACAGGTTGTACAATAAGAATACTTTGTGGTAACTAATCAGGACTGAGGATGAGAATGCATCAGGTTAGGATATATTCTCAGGTATCTAACTCTATGGGTGTATCACTATGTGGTTTAGGTGACCGTAAGGGTATGCATTGTAGATGTGTCGGAGTGATAAGGGTCCGTGAGAGTATGGGTGTTGAGACGTGAGAGTATGGAGTCCGTGAGAGTATGGGTATTGATTGAGACTTTTCTAATAAAGTTAAAATTTTACAGATATGCAGATGTGACAGGCCTCCCAAACTGGCCTTTTAGGGTCTGACCTGAAAGAGTCCAGGCAGGGACAGCTTTTGACTTGTTTCTGGGATCTTGTAAAAGTGTCGGTAAAGTTTGAATGTTTTGGTGTGAAATGTAACACTTGTAGTTACAAGGAACCACCACTAGATGCCAGTGAAGAGTAAGAGCACTATAAAGCAATGGACTTTTTAAAGGAGGAAGTTTTTAGTGAGAGAGTTAACATTAGAACATGCCATACTGGGTCAGACCAAGGGTCGTTCAAGCCCAGCATCCTGTTTCCAACAGTGGCCAATCCAGGCCATAAGAAACTGGCAAGTTTAACATTTTTTTGTATAGCAACATCACATCGGTTTCCATAAAACAAAAAACTTCAGAACAAAAGCTTTACAATGAAACTAAGATTGAACCGGGGAGGGGGGATACTAAATATGCAAAACTAGGAGGAGGAAGGAGAGAGGAAGAAAGAGGAGGGCAGGAGGGAAGAGGGAAATTGTACACTTAGGGAGTGATAGAGGATATTGCAATCATCAACTTAACATTAAAATGCAGTCATTAAATATATGAAGCTGATAGGGTGGGAAATATAAGATACTGTGCATACTTAGGAGGTGTTAGAAAGTAGTACAATAATCAACTTAACATTAAAGCAAGCAATAAATATAAGAAGCCAATTAGCCAAAAACTAAGTCTATCCCATGTTACTGTTGCTAGTAATAGCAGTGGCTATTTTCTAAGTCAGCTTAATTAATAGCAGGTAATGGACTTCTCCAAGAACTTATCCAATCCTTTTTTAAACACAGCTATACTAACTGCATTAACCACATCCTCTGGCAACAAATTCCAGAGTTTAATTGTGCGTTGAGTAAAAAAGAACTTTCTCTGATTAGTCTTAAATGTGCCCCATGCTAACTTCATGGAGTGCCCCCTAGTCTTTCTACTATCCGAAAGAGTAAATAACCGATTCACATCTACCCGTTCTAGACCTCTCATGATTTTAAACGTCTCTATCATATCCCCCCTCAGTCGTCTCTTCTCCAGCCTGAAAAGTCCTAACCTCTTTAGTCTTTCCTCATAGGGGAGCTGTTCCATCCCCTTTATCATTTTGGTCGCCCTTCTCTGTACCTTCTCCATCGCAATTATATCTTTTTTGAGATGCGGCGACCAGAATTGTACACAGTATTCAAGGTGCGGTCTCACTATGGAGCGATACAGAGGCATTATGACATTTTCCGTTTTATTCATCATTCCTTTTCTAATAATTCCTAACATTCTGTTTGCTTTTTTGACTGCCGCAGCACACTGAACCAACGATTTCAATGTGTTATCCACTATGATGCCTAGATCTCTTTCTTGGGTTGTAGCACCTAATATGGAACCCAACATCGTGTAATTATGGCATGGGTTATTTTTCCCTATATGCATCACCTTGCACTTATCCACATTAAATTTCATCTGCCATTTCGATGCCCAATTTTCCAGTCTCACAAGGTCTTCCTGCAATTTATCACAATCTGCTTGTGATTTAACTACTCTGAACAATTTTGTGTCATCTGCAAATTTGATTACCTCACTCGTCTTATTCCTTTCCAGATCATTTATAAATATATTGAAAAGTAAGGGTCCCAATACAGATCCCTGAGGCACTCCACTGCTCACTCCCTTCCACTGAGAAAATTGCCCATTTAATCCTACTCTGTTTCCTGTCTTTTAGCCAGTTTGCAATCCACTCGAATATCCTTTAAAAGAGATTTGGGGAGAAGGATTTAAGAGAATAAGGCGAGGCCCATATGATGCTAGGTCAGTATTTGGAAAGAGCTGCCAGCAAGGCTGGCGAGTTCAGGGACCCTCCCCCCCCGCCCTGCAGCGACTGTCCAGGCACTGCCCAATGGGGCATGGTCCCCAGCCGTGCAGGACCAGAGGGGTATCCTGCAGCCCATGAAGTGAAGCTGATGTGCGCATAAAGGGGAGGTAGACAAACTGATTTCGTGTGCAGAAGTGCACATCACTCCCCCTAAGGAAACAGTCAGGGAGAGTATTGAGAGATTTGGGGGTAAGTGATAACTTTGTGAAAGCTGCTTGTGGGCTCAGTAAGGGTTAGATCAGCCTTGTAAACGTTAGCTGCTGGTCTTCCCAGAAAAAAGGGGATTGTTTGGAAGATAACGTGGACGAGGAGCTTGCACCAGCACCACCATTAGGATAGTAAGGAACAGGGGTCAGAGGGCAGATCCAAGGGGCATTTCCCCGTTCCAGCTCAGCAAGATCCACCCTGAGCCTGCAGGGGCCAGACCCTCTCACAGCGAGCCCCGTCTGGGGGTTACACAAGCTCAACCCAACAGAAGGAAGAGAGGAGCCAGAGCACTGCACCCCACTCCCCGGGCACTGTGAGGACGAAGGACGTCTCTGCTGCTGTGATACCAGCAAAGGGATGACCCTGCTCAGCTCCGTGCCCGAGGCAAGATCACAGAACCATCATGAGTCTGACTGTTCCCCCCTCCCCATCCCAGTTACCTGCGTGCACAGGAAGCCAGACTCGAAAGCCTTCCTGCAGATCCTGGAAGTCCCCCTGGACTGCTGCAGGGCTGGGCAGCTCTGTCTCAGCTCTGTCTCAGCAGGCGAGTTCCCCTTTCCTGTTCCAAGCAGTGACATGTGAAACCCTGGGACACCTGAGCTGCGGTGCTCACCCAGTATTTGCACACCTGCCCATAAAGCACTGCCAGGGGCTGAAGCAGACAGCAGGGGCTCTCGGGACGCGTACACGGAGAGCTGGCGTGCAGGTGCACTGCACGTCACCCACCCGCACAGCGCTCAGGCAATGCAGAAACATCATAGCCAGCGAGGCCTGCTCCAGCTCCGTCTGGGCTTTGCGCTTTCCCTGGCTCTTTCATGAAGCCTGCTAGTTACTACTGAACGTACAGCTCCCCTGCCACGTCTGCTTACAGACAGAATCTGTGGCAGGTCCGCGGCTCTCCCCCACGGATCAAGAGGACCCCCGGACCTTGCCCGTTTCTGCAGGTGGTGCTTCGGTGGAGAATCACAGGGATAATTAAAAAAAAAAAAGTTGCTTTACTGGTGTACTGCCCCCATCCTGGGGAAACTTAACCCTTCACAGCTCGACTGCGTTAGCAGCTCTGCCGGGTCAGGTCTCGAGCCCGACACCCGTCTGTTGCTTGCAGTGTAGGCCGTGCTCCTCTCGACGGGTCTGCAGACCACAGCTCATCTCGAGATACAGAGACCTGCAGCCAGGTAACGACTGGCGATGCCCGTTGTGCACCTTCCTGACTGCTCTGCTGGGGTCAGACTGAGCCCGGGTCCCTCCTCTTCATGAAGGTCAGGAGTAAGATTGTTAAAATGTCTAAATGCCAAGTGCAATCTGCCCTGTATACGATGCAGACGTGCTGGAAGGTGGGTCTGGCCCGCATCCTGCAGCCACAGTTCTGCGCGTGTGGATGAAAGGGGTTGCCCGACCTTAGATGTGAAGTCTGCATGCACACTGCCACGTCTCCTACAGATTTCCTGCTTTCTGCGCCTTCTTCATGTTTAAAATCATGAGAGGTCTAGAACGGGTAGATGTGAATAGGTTATTTACTCTTTTGGATAGTAGAAAGACTAGGGGGCACTCCATGAAGTTAGCATGGGGCACATTTAAAACTAATCAGAGAAAGTTCTTCTTCACTCAATGCTCAATTAAACTCTGGAATTTGTTGCCAGAGGATGTGGTTAGTGCAGTTAGTATAGCTGTGTTTAAAAAAGGATTGGATAAGTTCTTGGAGGAGAAGTCCATTACCTGCTATTAAGTTCACTTAGAGAATAGCCACTGCCATTAGCAATGGTTACATGGAATAGACTTAGTGTTTGGGTACTTGCCAGGTTCTTATGGCCTGGATTGGCCACTGTTGGAAACAGGATGCTGGGCTTGATGGACCCTTGGTCTGACCCAGTATGGCATTTTCTTATGTTCTTACCCCCAGAAGGTGATTAGAGAGCTGGAAGAGCCTGCTCCGTGAAGCGGGGGTCACGGCACAGGACGCTGGTGTCCCAGCGTGTGGACGGTGCATCCACGGGAAGGCCTGCTGCCGGAGGATGGGCCAAGGCAGATTTCCCCATCACCCTCACAGGGTGCCACAAAACATTTTAGGAAACTAAAAATTGAGTTTTCATGAAGGAGGCAAGGAGGAGAGATGAGAGCCAGCCCTCCATCAGGAGGAGCACACCAGGAGCTGGCCACCATAACAGGAGAGCTGGCAAGGGATCCCTTCACACCCAGGGCAATTTCATGAACCGGGGTGGGGAGTAAAAGCTGCTTCATCAGGTCAGTATGGGTTGGGTCTCTACTAGAAGGATAGACACAGGGAGGAGAGATTACATCTTTAAAGCAGACAATGCAGGTCCCACTCTGTCCAAATCCCTCCAGATTACAGCCAGCTCACACCTGGGATTATTATTTCCATACATCTCCCTACCCCAGTGCTTCTGGGAACTGTCTCCATCTGCTGGAAGGGAGGTACAACCACAGTCTGGACTGATCCAGGTACGTACAGGGAATATAGGATTACAGCCAGCTCATACCTGGGATTATCATTTCCATACATCTCCCTACCCCAGTGCTTCTGAGAACTGTCTCCATCTGCTGGAAGGGAGGTACAACCACAGTCTGACTGATCCAGGTACGTACAGGGAATATAGGATTACAGCCAGCTCATACCTGGGATTATTATTTCCATACATCTCCCTACCCCAGTGCTTCTGGGAACTCTGTCTCCATCTGCTGGAAGGGAGGTACAACCACAGTCTGACTGATCCAGGTACGTACAGGGAATATAGGATTACAGCCAGCTCCTACCTGGATTATTGTTTCCATACATCTCCCTACCCCCAGTGCTTCTGGGAACTTGCAAACGTGACCCAATAAGAAAATGATTGAACTTTGCGCCTCTTAATTACCTTTGGCCAGAGGTCGCCTGGGATGACCTGCCAGCAGCTGTGACTTACGTTTTACTGAAAGGGACAGAGCCCGGTGGAAGGAACAGGGTTGAGAGGTTGGATGAGGGAACAGGTTTTGAATCTGAATTTGTCTGCTCACCTGTCCAAACCGGGACAGAACCAGAGAGATGACCGTGGGCTGCAGTCACATGGCCATTCCAGCCCCCTCGTAGAGCGGGGCTGCATGTCGAGGGTCACCTCCCCATTCACTCAGCCTAACCAGCTAAGTGTCCACCCAGGGCCCACAGTAAGGGAACCTGCTCACCCCGGTATCATCCTGAGGCTCGGCCCCAGGCGCATTACACAAGGTGCACAGTTCTCATGCACAGAGATAGTTTTCAGGTCCACATTACTTTATATTTGCAGACTCACAGACTCATTGGGGGATCCTAAGTTTGGATGGGAGTTGTTGCTAATTCACATTCAGCGAACGGGTGGATCCTGAGAATTCTGTGCCACCGAGAGGGAGAATATTTTTGGTTGGACTTGGCTTGCGGCTGGAAGCCCTGGGCCCTTCACGTTGCCCGTTTGGGTAGAGAAGCAGCCACCACTGCCGGCGGAGCAGGAGCTCAGCAGTGGAGCTCAGGCAGCTGAAGGAGCAGAGGGACCCAGAACGAGAGACGGAAGAAAGATTTACTGCTTAAGGTTTCTTTTGGGCGCCAGCAGAAGACCAGCGGACGTGGTGTTATTCACGGCGACACCTACAGCCGCTCCGAGAATCCATGCCGGTGCTTGGGAGGGTGGGTTCGGGACTCGGGCAGTGAACTGACCCCCTGTGTCGAGGGGGCGCCATTACCAGGACCCCGCACAGGCTCCTCACCCCCTGCCGGGGCAGAGAAGGAATGGGCACCTTCGTTTTCAGCTTCTCTCTCTCCCTGGGAATTTCTCAGGGTTTGTTAGGACAACAAAAAACAGGAGGAGGAAGGCAGTGGGAAAATGTGACTCGTTTTTCTAGGTAAATATTGGAGTTTGTTTCGGTGGCCAGAAGCCAGGGCAATAAAATAGAGCAGATTCTCCCTCCCACCCACTCAGCAGAATCCCTGCCTACTCCTCCTCCTCCTCCTCGCCTAGCAGGTGCCTCTCCTCACCCCCCATTGCAGCAGCCTGTGTCGCCTTTACTGGTGGGGCCTCCAGGCTGCGGCTTTCAGGGTCCCTCGGCCTGCACCAGCAGCGCCAGTCACAGGACATCGGTGGCACCGGGGAGCGAGCGTCGGGATTCGGAGGGCGGGAGGTGCTTCGGCCCGCACTGGCTTCCAAGCCCTCGGAGACCTCGAGAGGCTGCAGCTGCTTTTTAATCAGCCGAAAACGGGGGTGAAAAATCAATCTAAACAGCACCACTTTTGGAGAAGTCTGGGAATTGATGGTGAAAAAAAGTGGTTGAAACTGAAGACTTAAGGACCCAGAGGATGGAGAACCCTCTCCCAAAATGTGAATATTTTAGAATTGTCTGAGATCTGTTTATCACCTGAAAATAGGGAACTGCGTCCTGTCTAAAGACCATAAAACGTGCCGTACCGAGTCAAGCCAGAGGTCCAGGCCCTATCCTGCTGGGTGCAGGTAACCTGGCTTTGCCGCTTTGGAACAAGAAAAAGAGTTCGTGTTATGTTGGAATGGACTGTGAGCGCAATGTAAATCACACTGTCGATTCTTTTATTTTCAAAATTGGAGGAAGACCTCAGTGCTGATATCTTTTCTGAATTAGAGTACAGACCAGTTACAGTCATCGGTCTAAAAAAACCTCCAGTATTTCTTTTATTGAAAAAAAACTTATTCTATAAAAATTTGATTGGTATCAGCTCTTGCTCACTGTGTCTTGTATTGACTAATTTAAGTGCGCAACAGATACATCGGCAGGAATTGACCCAATTCAAGATAAAGAGCCGATAATGTTGCCTCTTGATAAACTGCAGTCTCACTTACATTGCCCGATTGACTTGCTCGAAAATTGCTGGAAAAACCTTTGGACAAGATTGCCTTCTAAATCAAGGTAGTGAGGCTGGTGAAGCCGCTGGGAAGGCAATTCAAGGGACACTTGAGCAGCACTAAGAAGTTGCCAGTTGAGGCTCGTTCTTCAATGTCTCTACGGTTCTTATGTAAAGAACATTGTGGTTCTGCAGTTCTGGCACTGCAAGACTTGCCACAGATTTTATTAGCTCTATGAAAGCTGCTTGTAATTCAAATGTCGCTTATCTTGGTGTGATGGTTGCGCCAGAGGATGCCTGAAACGTCGACGTACATTTCGCTGGAAAAGCTGCGTCAGGGCAGTATCTCGTCTCAAGGAATTATAGTTTCTTGTTTGATCAAACTTTCTGTCATTGGGCTTCAAGTCAAAAGTCGAAACGTACGTCAGCGTTTCAGGCATCCTCTGGCGCAACCATCACGCCAAGATAAGCGACATTTGAATTACAAGCAGCTTTCATAGAGCTAATAAAATATCTGTGGCAAGTCTTGCAGTGCCAGAACTGCAGAACCACAATGTTCTTTACATAAGAACCGTAGAGACATTGAAGAACGAGCCTCAACTGGCAACGTTCAGAGTGGCACTCAAGTGTCCCTTGAATTGCCTTCCCAGCGGCTTCACCAGCCTCACTACCTTGATTTAGAAGGCAATCTTGTCCAAAGGTTTTTCCAGCGATTCGAGCAAGTCAATCGGGCAATGTAATTGAGACTGCAATTGTTTATCAAGAGGCAACATTATTGGCTCAATTCCTGCCGATGTATCTGTTGCCCACTTTAGTCAATACAAAAACACAGTGAGCAAGAGCCGATATCAAATAATTTTTATAGAAAGAATAAAAGAATTCTCTCAATAGAAGAGAAATACTGGAGTTTTTTTAGACGGATGACTATTAACTGGTCTGTACTCTTTCATAAAAGATCAGCACGGAGGTCTTCCTCCAATTTTTAAAATTTTGAAAAATAAACTTTGAAAATAAAAGAATCGACAGTGTAATTTACATTGCAGTCACAGTTCATTCCAACATACACCAACTCTTTCTTGTTGTAATTTACATTGGTGGATCCTTAAGTTTTTTTTTCTTTGCCATTTTGGAAACAGTGGCCAAGATTCCTGAAGCTTCCAATACAAGGCCTGACAGCCATTAAACCTGAGCCCACACCGAGCAGGAATGAGAGAACAGAGGCAGGGGTTTGTACGCACCTCTCCCCCCAGTGTTTACCTGTGGGAGTCTTGGCTCCATCTGCAGCCCTCAGGACATGGTCCCCGTCTCCTCCCATTGCAGCCTCGCCTGTAGATGGTGACGGAGGAGATGCCCCATCCAGAGGACTCTCCTGCCCCTCCGTGCTCTCTTGTGCTGCAGAACTACTCCCCTGATCCTGCTCTGCCGGCCTCCACTCATCCTCCTGTTGGTCACTGGTTACGGTGGAGACGCTCTGCTCATGGTCCTTCACTGGCGTGGACTCTGCAGAGGCCACCAGAGACTCTGAAAGCAGCTCGGCGTCCGTCTCTGTGGTTCCCTGCTCTCCTGCTGCGCACTCCTCTCTCACGCCAGGATCAGGAGCCTCTCTGCTCTTCTCTGTCCCAAGGGCAGCTCCCTCAGGGACCTTCACGGGCTTTACAGGAGTTGCTGGGTCAATATGGATGAGGATGGGGGCTTTGTCTGACCCTCCATCTGTCTGGCTCAGGGAGTCCTCTCCGTTGATGACCACTAGCGAGGAGACATCTTCTGATCCAGTCCTTGCCTGTACTCCCTTCCATAGCCCATGGCCTGCAACAGCGGGACTATCCACCCCGTCCTTACTCGGGGATATCTCGACAAAGCTGTGGGCAGAGAGAGAGAGAGAAGACCCTGTTAGAGCTTTACAGACTCAGCTCCTACACTGAAGGTGGCATCACAAATCACTTCTGGTGATATGCACGTCATGATCTAACCCTACTTGCACAGCCCGACTCCTGGTTGGAACTGCAAGGGAGACCCTTCAGGGAGGACAAGGAGGCTGGCGAGCCAGAGCACGGTTCTTATTACTTTGCTAGAAGCCTTGACATACAAACGTTAACGGGTTCCTGGAACGACAACGAGAATGCTAGAGTCCTGCCCTCTTCACTTACATGGGGTTTCCAGGAGCTGCGGGAGGGGGGGAGAGGAGGTTAATCTCACAGACCTGGCAGGGAGAACAGACTCTTCTACATCAAGGTGGCATCCGTGCGAGTCATGGCAGGGTGAGCGCCTATAAGCCGAGGCTGGGGATTCTCAGTGCACGCGTTAATCTCACCCCCCGGCACCATTTCTGAACGTGCAGGAGGAGCGGCCTGCGGTACTGCTGGTTTCACCACCCTCCCTCCCTCTCTCTGGGCCCTGTGCTCTTTGTTTTACCTTTCTGAGGACAGGTCATGGTCAGCACTCCAGCTGCTGACCGTGTGCAGGCTGTGGTCCGTCACGCATCCCGGGCCCTGGGCCTCCATCCTGGGCGCTGGTTATGCTGCAGAAAGAGAAGAGGTTAGATGGGTGGCTGAGCCTGGACCCCCCCTCACCACCCCCACTATGCATCCTGGCACTGGACACCCTTACCCACAGCCTCACAAAGCAGTGGGCAGGACGGCTGCATCGGGACAGACAGACTGGATACAGATCAGAGACCCGGGAGGTGCAACTCAGAACTGAAAGGAGGGTTCGGTGTGTACAGAGAGGGGGAGGGGAGATTTAGGAGCACATCTGAAGGTGACACCATCATATAAGGGGGAGAGATGGAGGGCGGGGGAGGGGAAACCCATTCTTGCATTATCCAGGCCCACCATGGGGGGGGGGGGGCTGGAGGTAGGGGACTGGGTTTTTGGATAGCGCGACTATGGTGTGCGCTGCGTTACAGTTTTGTTTTAAATGCAGCAGATGGGAGCTGGGAGCAGAGGCGCACGGAGGAGACCAGGAGCTGGGAGCAGAGGCACAGGCCCATGGCTTTCCCTGGGGGGGGGGAGCAGAGATAGTCAGTGGCTATCAGAATTTTATAATCTTTTTTCTGCTTGACGAATGAATTTTACTGTCATTTGATGCACTTGTTTTCTCTGGAGGAAGTTAGATGGTGGGCAGACATTTGAGCAGAAGAGCAGAAGGCCAGCAAGGGGTATAGACAAGATCAGCAGAAGCAAACTTGTGATTCCTGGAGGATTACTAACGGGGGGGGGGGGGCAGGACGGACGTCCCTCGGTGACTGGGAGCAGCTGCCCTCGTATCTCACCCACGGGGAAGTCAGTACAAGCCGGCCTGTAACCCTCCCGACACCCAGCCTGCACCTCAGCCAGACACACAGACTCTCAGATACCGGGATCACAGGCCAGAAACGGAGAGATGCAGACAAATCTGAACGGGAAGCCCCAAGGAGTCAAACTGACTGCAGTGCAGCAGCAGAGGCCTTACCCCCTGTGCTGTGCTGGATGCAGAGAGCAGAGCCACAGGGATCCCGGACACCACGGAGCAGAACTGGAGGGGATCCTGCCACCAGGCCAGAAATGAAACAGACCAGCAGCAGTGGCCTCTCACTTAAACACTGGTCTTAGCGGGCACTCGCCCTATGCACGGGGATCCCACACACCACGGCGCAGAACTGGAGGGGATCCTGCCGCCAGGCCAGAAATGAAACAGACCAGCAGCAGTGGCCTCTCACTAAAACGCTGGTCTTAGCGAGCACTGTCCCTATGCACGGGGATCCCACACACCACGGAGCAGAACTGGAGGGGATCCTGCCGCCAGGCCAGAAATGAAACAGACCAGCAGCAAGGGCCTCTCACTTAAACGCTGGTCTTAGCGGGCACTCGCCCTATGCACGGGGATTCCACACACCACGGAGCAGAACTGGAGGGGATCCTGCCGCCAGGCCAGAAATGAAACAGACCAGCAGCAAGGGCCTCTCACTAAAACGCTGGTCTTAGCGGGCACTCGCCCTATGCACGGGGATCCCACACACCACGGAGCAGAACTGGAGGGGATCCTGCCGCCAGGCCAGAAATGAAACAGACCAGCAGCAAGGGCCTCTCACTAAAACGCTGGTCTTAGCGGGCACTTTCCCTATGCACGGGAATCACTCGCACTTTACTAACATCAGGGGCTTAATAAACTCACATGGAACAGCCAGCAGCCTCTCCCCAGGGAGAGTCTGCAAAGGGAAAAAGGCAGGGACACACAGACAGACACCATGTCCTGAGGAAGAATCTACTACAGGAAGAGAACTACCCTCCCCCTCCACCATTCTCCCCCTGTACAGTCATTCCCTCCCCACTCCCCAGCACACAGCCATACCCTCCCCCACCCCCATCTCTCACACTCCCTGACATTCTCCCCCCCCCCCACCATTTCCCACCTCTCACTCCCTGACATTCTCCCCCCCCCCCACCATTTCCCACCTCTCACTCCCTGACATTCTCCCCCCCCCCCCCACCATTTCCCACCTCTCACACTCCCTGACATTCTCCCCCCCCCCCCCACCATTTCCCACCTCTCACACTCCCTGACATTCTCCCCCCCCCACCATTTCCCACCTCTCACTCCCTGACATTCTCCCCCCCCCCCATTTTCCCCCTCTCACTCCCTGACATTCTCCCCCCCCCCCATCTCTCACTCCCTGACATTCTCCCCCCCCACACACACACAACTGCAGCTTCCCCCCATCATTTCCCACCTCTCACACTCAGACACTCCCCCCACACACACACACACAGCTGTAGCTTCCCCCCTCACACTCCCTGACATTCTCCCCCCCACAGCCATAGCCTCCCTCCATTTTCCACCTCTCACTCCCTGACACCCCCCCTGCAGTCTCATGTCCTCCCCACACCTCTCCATTTCCCACCCCTCATTCCATGACACCCCCCCCCCACAGTGTCATTTCCTCCCCACTCCCCAGCACACAACCATACCCTCTCTCCATCATTTCCTACTTCTCACTCCCCGACACCCCTCCAACCCCTATCCACAAGCCATACCCACCCCACCACTTCCCATCTGTCACATCCACGCACACACCCCCCCATACCCTCCCTCGCACATATTCATACCAGCGTCAGTGAGAGGGTATCTTGTCCCTTTAAGAAAGCTCTGTTCATCCAGGGTTCAGATACAGGTAGGAGAGGAGGGGGAGTGCTAACTAGTCCCACAGTTCAGGGTGTCAGGATACCATAATACATATGCATAAGGCATTTGCATACAGCGTGCATGCAGTTCTCATGCATATTCATGACTCTCGGGCTGGGACTGCCACCCCCGAGCTAGGGCCCAGCGAGGTCCGAGGCTGGGGGCGGGCGGATCTCTGGTGCTTCCTGCAGCCACCTCGGGGGCGGACACTTTCTCCCGGCCGCACGGGGAGGCTCCCGGTTACTCCCACGCGAGCTCACGTGGCTCTGAAGGCTTCCTGTTTCCCGAGCAGGTGCCGGGAGGGCTCATCATCTCCAAGCCACTTCTAATAAACTCCTAGCCCTGCGCCAGGAACGGGACACAGCGCACGTTGGGGGCTGGAGTTTCAGAAATCCGTGGCTGCAAAGCTGGGAACTGCAGCAGATTTTTAAAAACAGAAACCTAAAGGTCAGGGGAGGTGGGCAAGGACCTGCAGGCGCAGCCCCAGAGGACGAGGCCACTACTCCCAGGCACCGCAGAGCCCCTCTCGGGTGCATCATCCCCGTCCAGGAGAGCCACTTTCACTTGCCTGCAGGATCTCCTCTCAGCTGGAAGTGTCTAAGCCCCGCCCCCAGGGAGAACTTTTATACCCTCCAAGCTCCGCCCCCCCGGGCCTGCACAGCCAATCAGAGCGGCTAAATGTGAAAGGCACGTTTAAGGGGGAAGGCTCCTGTTCCCTCCCAGAAAGGAAAGGGAGTGACCTGGCTCCTGGATGTGCCCGCCGGCTGCACCCCCGGGGTGGCGCACACGCAGGCCCTGGGAGGCCCTCGCCCATTCCCAGCTTGGTTTGTGGCCCCAATAGTCCATAAAGCTGTACAAGCACGGGAGGGAAATAGGAAAGTCTGCTCCTGGCTTTAGTTTAAGTTTTCTTCTGGATGTGCCACAAATCCGTAAATTGATTGGCTTACGTGTACAACATTCCCATGCAGACAGTACCCAATGCAAAATGATCTAAAAACATTAGCAGTAGTAAAGAAATAATTAACCAAAAATTGCAAAATTCTTAAACTCCCCCCAAACCTTCGAAAAAAAACAGGCAATGCTTCGGCCCCTTAGCAAAAATGTAACTAATTCGGGTGAGAGCTCCAGAGCTTAGGACCTTTGTTCCTTTTCAAGTCTTCCCGAAGAGGAGCCACGTGCAGGGGAGGGACGAGAAGTCCAGGAGAGCTGAGCGCTCCAGACCTGCACAGGGAACCATCATCCATCCTCCCAGGGCAGGCGAAGGGGGTCTGTGCTTTTCTACCTCATTTATACGCTGCCACCAGATGTACACAGCACCGTACAAAAACAGACATACAGGCTGCATGGGGGGAGTGAGTGTGAGAGACTGAGTGTGTGTGTGAGAGAGACACAGGCTCTATTCCTGTGCCAGTTTGTGTGAATGTGTGCGGGAGACACGGCGGATGTGTGTGTCCATGTGTGGGTGTGTATTTGAGACAGGTTGTATATGTGTATGTGATTGTGTGTGAATGTGAATGTGTGCGGGAGACACAGGGCGGATGTGTGTGTCCATGTGTGTGTGTGTGTGTATATGAGACAGGTTGTATATGTGTATGTGATTGTGTGTGAATGTGAATGTGTGCGGGAGACACAGGGCGGATGTGTGTGTCCGTGTGTGTGTGTGTGTGTGTGTATATGAGACAGGTTGTATGTGTGTATGTGATTGTGTGTGAATGTGAATGTGTGCGGGAGACACAGGGCGGATGTGTGTGTCCATGTGTGTGTGTGTATGTGAGACAGGTTGTATGTGTGTATGTGATTGTGTGTAAATGTGAATGTGTGCGGGAGACACAGGGCGGATGTGTGTGTCCATGTGTGTGTGTGTATGTGAGACAGGTTGTATGTGTGTATGTGATTGTGTGTGAATGTGAATGTGTGCGGGAGACACAGACTGCCTGTGTGTGTCCATGTGTGTGTGTGTGTGTATATGAGACAGGTTGTATGTGTGTATGTGATTGTGTGTGAATGTGTGTGGGAGACACAGGGTGGATGTGTGTGTCCATGTGTGTGTGTGTATGTGAGACAGGTTGTATGTGTGTATGTGATTGTGTGTAAATGTGAATGTGTGCGGGAGACACAGGGCGGATGTGTGTGTCCATGTGTGTGTGTGTATGTGAGACAGGTTGTATGTGTGTATGTGATTGTGTGTGAATGTGAATGTGTGCGGGAGACACAGGGTGGATGTGTGTGTCCATGTGTGTGTGTGTATGTGAGACAGGTTGTATATGTGTATGTGATTGTGTGTAAATGTGAATGTGTGCGGGAGACACAGGGCGGATGTGTGTGTCCATGTGTGTGTGTGTGTGTATGAGACAGGTTGTATGTGTGTATGTGATTGTGTGTGAATGTGTGTGGGAGACACAGGGCGGATGTGTGTGTCCATGTGTGTGTGTGTATGTGAGACAGGTTGTATGTGTGTATGTGATTGTGTGTGAATGTGAATGTGTGCGGGAGACACAGACTGCCTGTGAGTGTCCATGTGTGTGTGTGTGTGTGTATGAGACAGGTTGTATGTGTGTATGTGATTGTGTGTGAATGTGTGTGGGAGACACAGGGCGGATGTGTGTGTCCATGTGTGGGTGTGTATGTGAGACAGGTTGTATGTGTGTATGTGATTGTGTGTGAATGTGTGTGGGAGACACAGGCTGTATGAGTGTGTCAGTTTGTGTGAATATGAATGCGTGACTGAAAGACAGGCTGCATTTGTGAGTGAGTGTGAGTGAGTGTGTGAGTGAGTGTGTGTGAGTGTGTGAGTGTGTGAGTGTGTGTGAGTGAGTGAGTGTGTGGGTGTGTGTGTGAGTGTGTGTGAGAGAGAGACATTTCGTGAGACAGATAGCAGAGTAATGCAGGGAACCAGGTCCACCTCTGCTTGCTGAGGTCCCCTCTGGTGCAGGGTCCCTGGTACACGCTGGGTCCGGTGTGAGCAATGTTTCCTTTCAGGTCCTAAAGGAATTCTCTCTCTCTTACCTGTGGACCAGGTGCAGCCCTTCTACCTCCCACCTGGCCCCCACAGAAAAGGGTGCAAGCAGGAAGCCCTCAGCGCCAGGACTCCAAGGGGACCCTGCACCGCTGTCCTGTCTGAAAGAGGCAGGAGCACCCAGGACACCCTCCTGTTGTAACCATCGGTCTTCAACAGCTTGGCCCCGCCCACCTCTGGCCCCGCCCACCTCTCACTGCTTGCGGCTCCTCCCGCTCACCTGGGACTGATGGCTGCCACGGCGTCTGTTTGCCGTCCTCTCCGGCGTCCCCGGACCGGCTTTGGTGCTGCCTCCCGCCACGCTCCTCCAAGGTACCTTAGGGCGCGCACTCGCACGCCGCCCTCATCTATATTTGTACGTTGGCGCGAACCTCAGGGGCGTCCCCCTGATATGACGTCACGCTGCCCGGATATTTAAGCCTACGGTATTTGCTAGCTCATCGAGTTAGCAACGGGAACCTTACGGATGGGATTTGCTCTGCCACTCCTGCGCTGTCTGGAACTCTTACAGCCTTCGGGGCTGCTAACAGGTACCCGCTCCTCGGGGGCCTCTTCTTCTTCTTTCAGGTGCTCTCAGGAAACCGGTACTCGCTCCTCGGGGGCCTCTTCTGCTTCTTTCAGGTGCTCTCAGGAAACCGGTACTCGCTCCTCGGGGGCCTCTTCTTCTTCTTTCAGGTGCTCTCAGGAAACCGGTACTCGCTCCTCGGGGGCCTCTTCTGCTTCTTTCAGGTGCTCTAAGGAAACCGGTACTCGCTCCTCGGGGGGCCTCTTCTGCTTCTTTCAGGTGCTCTCAGGAAACCGGTACTCGCTCCTCGGGGGCCTCTTCTGCTTCTTTCAGGTGCTCTCAGGAAACCGGTACTCGCTCCTCGGGGGCCTCTTCTGCTTCTTTCAGGTGCTCTCAGGAAACCGGTACTCGCTCCTCGGGGGCCTCTTCTGCTTCTTTCAGGTGCTCTCAGGAAACCGGTACTCGCTCCTCGGGGGCCTCTTCTGCTTCTTTCAGGTGCTCTAAGGAAACCGGTACCCGCTCCTCGGGGGCCTCTTCTGCTTCTTTCAGGTGCTCTAAGGAAACCGGTACTCGCTCCTCGGGGGCCTCTTCTGCTTCTTTCAGGTGCTCTCAGGAAACCGATACCCGCTCCTCGGGGGCCTCTTCTGCTTCTTTCAGGTGCTCTCAGGAAACCGGTACCCGCTCCTCGGGGGCCTCTTCTGCTTCTTTCAGGTGCTCTCAGGAAACCGGTACCCGCTCCTCGGGGGCCTCTTCTGCTTCTTTCAGGTGCTCTCAGGAAACCGGTACTCGCTCCTCGGGGGCCTCTTCTGCTTCTTTCAGGTGCTCTAAGGAAACCGGTACCCGCTCCTCGGGGGCCTCTTCTGCTTCTTTCAGGTGCTCTAAGGAAACCGGTACTCGCTCCTCGGGGGCCTCTTCTGCTTCTTTCAGGTGCTCTCAGGAAACCGATACCCGCTCCTCGGGGGCCTCTTCTGCTTCTTTCAGGTGCTCTCAGGAAACCGATACCCGCTCCTCGGGGGCCTCTTCTGCTTCTTTCAGGTGCTCTCAGGAAACCGGTACCCGCTCCTCGGGGGCCTCTTCTGCTTCTTTCAGGTGCTCTCAGGAAACCGGTACTCGCTCCTCGAGGGCCCATGTTCCCTGAGTCGCTGCCTGCATCTACAACCCTTTCTACTTGGAAGAATTAAATTACAGTCACCATCAGTGAGTACAGAAACCATCTCTCTCCACAGTACTGCTAAGTGAGTACAATACAACTGAGTCTCTCTGCTCTAAGGGATCAGGTACTCGCTCCTCGAGGGCCTGCTCTCCCTGTCTCGGAGCTTCTCCTAATTCTACCTGGGACTCTGTATATTTCTCACTGTGTACTCATAACTCTCAGCCTCTTTCCACTGCAGCACAGCCTAGCAGAGGATTCGCTGCTCCAGCGTCCTGTGGCAGACCTGCCCAGCCGGGCTCAACATCCACTACTCACTACTGCCACCTCTGGTGGTTTCCAAAACTGTTTAATAAAAGATTCAAATCTGTGTTTGTGTGTCCAGAGTTTGTGGACCCTCACGGGACTGCCCCCGTGGGCGTGGTCAGCTGCCACAGTGTCCAAGGATCCACCCAAACATCAATAACCGTAACACCTCCATATAAAAGAAACTCCACCCTGCCACCTCCTGGCCACACCAGCTCGGCTCCTCTCCCACTGCTCCCTGAGGGAGGCTGGCCTCACTCCCAGACTGCCCTGGACGCTGTAGCTCCCTCTCTTGGGGCAGATAGGGAAGTGCAATAGGCAAAGACAAGGGTGTCGGCATTGTGCAGACCCAAGCGGTACCTACGTTCTCCCTTCTACAACTGCATTATGCACAGCTCCCAGCAAACTTTTATTACAAAGGGCCATCAGTGTAAACAGCACTGTACAGCAACAGTGATTATTATTTATAATGCAAAATCAGCATACACAGCACTGTACAGCCACACAACACTATTAATAAATCACCAGTGTACCCAGCACTCAACAGTCTGAGCAGTAATTATTTATAAAGCTCTGTCAGTGAACACAGTACTGTACAGTCAGCAGTGATTATAACTGTCAGTGTACATAGCACTGTACAATCATAATTATGATTATTTACAAAGCATCAGTACACACAGCACTGTACAGTCACAGCTGAGATTATTATTTATAGAGCCTCATCAGTGTACACAGCAGTGTATAGTCATAAAGCGGTGATTATTATTTATAGAGCCTTGTCAGTGTACACAGCACTGTACAGTCATTGTTGTGATTATTTATAAAGAACTATCAGTTTAAACAGCACTGTACAGAGCTTTATTTATAAGGCTCTGTCAGTGTATAAGCAGTGTACAATCAGCAGCGATTATTATTTATAAAGCTCTGTCAGTGTATACAGCACTGTACAGTCAGCTGCGATTTATAAAGCACCATTAGTGTACACAGTACTGTACAGTTACAGCAGTGATTTATAATGCAGCAACAGTATTCACAGCACTGTACAGTCAGAGTGGTAATTATCAAATAGAAAGGTCCGTTAGTGTAAACAGCACTATACAATTGCTGAGTAATGATTATTTATAAAGCTCCATCAGTGTATACAGCACTGTTCAGTCACAGAGCAGGGATTATATATAAAGCACTGTTAGTATACACAGCACTGTACACCACACACACACACACACACACACACACACACGCTCCACCTCTGACATACGCACCGTGCACACACACTGTACAGTCACAGAGCAGTGATTATTTACGAAGCACCATTATTTTACAGTCACACAGCAGTGTTTATTTATATAGCACCCTTAGTATACACAGCACTGTACAGTCACAGAGCAGTGATTACTTATGAAGCACCATTATTTTACACATCACTGTACAGTCACAGAGCAGTGATTATTTGCAAAGCACCATTAGTATACACAGTACTGTACAGTCACAGAACAGTGATTATTTATAAAGCACCGCTAGTATACACAGCACTGTACAGTCACAGAGCAGTGATTATTTACGAAGCACCATTATTTTACAGTCACACAGCAGTGTTTATTTATATAGCACCCTTAGTATACACAGCACTGTACAGTCACAGAGCAGTGATTACTTATGAAGCACCATTATTTTACACATCACTGTACAGTCACAGAGCAGTGATTATTTATAAAGCACCGCTAGTATACACAGCACTGTACAGCCACAGAGCAGTGATTATTTAGAAACTACTGCTAGTATACACAGCACTGTACAGTCACAGAGCAGTGATTCTAGAGCACAGCTAGTATACACAGCACTGTACAGTCACAGAGCAGTGATTATTTATAAAGCACCGTTAGTGTACACAGCACTGTACAGTTACACAGCAGTGATTATTTATAAAGCACTGTTAGTATACACAGCACTGTATAGTCACAGAGCAGTGATTATTTACGAAGCACCGTTAGTATACACAGCACTGTATAATCACAGAACAGTGATTATTTACAAAGCACCGCTAGTATACACAGCACTGTACAGTCACAGAGCAGTGATTATTTACAAAGCACCATTAGTATACACAGCACTGAACAGTCACAGAACAGTGATTATTTATAAAGCACTGTTAGTATACACAGCACTGTACAGTCACAGAGCAGTGATTATTAATGAAGGACCGCTAGTGTACACAGCACTGTAAAGACACAGAGCAGTGATTATTAATGAAGGACCGCTAGTGTACACAGCACTGTACAGACACAGAGCAGTGATTATAAAGCACCTCAAGAATACACAGCACTGTACAGTAACAGAGCGGTGATTATTACTTATAAAGCCCCGTTAGTGGACACAGCACTACAGTGATGGTACACAGTGATCTTTTAACACTGTTGCTCACTTACTAGTAACAGCACACCTGGGAATTTTTTAATTGTTTCTAAAGGTTAAGAACATAAGAACATAAGAACATATGCCATACTGGGTCAGACCAAGGGTCCATCAAGCCCAGCATCCTGTTTCCAACAGTGGCCAATCCAGGCCATAAGAACCTGGCAAGTACCCAAAAACTAAGTCTATTCCACGTAACCATTGCTAATGGCAGTGGCTATTCTCTAAGTGAACTTAATAGCAGGTAATGGACTTCTCCTCCAAGAACTTATCCAATCCTTTTTTAAACACAGCTATACTTACTGCACGAACCACATCCCCTGGTAACAAATTCCAGAGTTTAATTGTGCGTTGAGTAAAAAAGAACTTTCTCCGATTAGTTTTAAATGTGCCCCATGCTAACTTCATGGAGTGCCCCCTAGTCTTTCTACTATCCGAAAGAGTAAATAACCGATTCACATCTACCCGTTCTAGACCTCTCATGATTTTAAACACCTCTATCATATCCCCCCTCAGTCGTCTCTTCTCCAAGCTGAAAAGTCCTAACCTCTTTAGTCTTTCCTCATAGGGGAGTTGTTCCATTCCCCTTATCATTTTGGTAGCCCTTCTCTGTACCTTCTCCATCGCAATTATATCTTTTTTGAGATGTGGCGACCAGAATTGTACACAGTATTCAAGGTGCGGTCTCACCATGGAGCGATACAGAGGCATTATGACATTTTCCGTTTTATTCATCATTCCTTTTCTAATAATTCCCAACATTCTGTTTTCAGAGAACTCCTCTGTTCCCCGCCTCTCCCCAGCAGGACAGCAAAAGGACTCACTCTGCTCAGGATGACATAGCAAGGACTCACTCTGCTCAGGATGACATAGCAAGGGCTCACTCAGGATGACATAGCAAGGACTCACTCTGCTCAGGATAACATAGCAAAGACTCATTCTGCTCAGGATGACATAGCAAAGACTCACTCTGCTCAGGATGACATAGGAAGGACTCACTCTGCTCAGGATGACATAGCAGGGACTCACTCTGCTCAGGATGACATAGCAAAGACTCATTCTGCTCAGGATGACATAGCAAAGACTCACTCTGCTCAGGATGACATAGGAAGGACTCACTCTGCTCAGGATGACATAGCAGGGACTCACTCTGCTCAGGATAACATAGCAAAGACTCATTCTGCTCAGGATGACATAGCAAAGACTCACTCTGCTCAGGATGACATAGGAAGGACTCACTCTGCTCAGGATGACATAGCAGGGACTCACTCTGCTCAGGATGACATAGCAAGGACTCACTCTGCTCAGGATGACATAGCAAAGGCTCACTCTGCTCAGGATGACATAGCAGGGGCTCTCTCTGCTCAGGATGACATAGGAAGGGCTCACTCTGCTCAGGATGACATAGGAAGGACTCACTCTGCTCAGGATGACATAGCAGGGACTCACTCTGCTCAGGATGACATAGCAAAGGCTCACTCTGCTCAGGATGACATAGCAGGGGCTCTCTCTGCTCAGGATGACATAGGAAGGACTCACTCTGCTCAGGATGACATAGCAGGGGCTCACTCTGCTCAGGATGACATAGCAAAGGCTCACTCTGCTCAGGATGACATAGCAGGGGCTCTCTCTGCTCAGGATGACATAGGAAGGACTCACTCTGCTCAGGATGACATAGCAGGGGCTCACTCTGCTCAGGATGACATAGGAAGGACTCACTCTGCTCAGGATGACATAGCAGGGACTCACTCTGCTCAGGATCACATAGGAAGGACTCACTCTGCTCAGGATGACATAGGAAGGACTCACTCTGCTCAGGATGACATAGCAGGGACTCACTCTGCTCAGGATCACATAGGAAGGACTCACTCTGCTCAGGATGACATAGCAGGGGCTCACTCTGCTTAGGATGACATAGCAAAAGGACTCACTCTGCTCAGGATGACATAGGAAGGACTCACTCTGCTCAGGATGACATAGCAAGGACTCACTCTGCTCAGGATGACATAGGAAGGACTCACTCTGCTCAGGATCACATAGGAAGGACTCACTCTGCTCAGGATGACATAGCAGGGACTCACTCTGCTCAGGATCACATAGGAAGGACTCACTCTGCTCAGGATGACATAGCAAGGACTCACTCTGCTCAGGATGACATAGGAAGGGCTCACTCTGCTCAGGATCACATAGGAAGGACTCACTCTGCTCAGGATGACATAGCAGGGGCTCACTCTGCTCAGGATGACATAGCAAGGACTCACTCTGCTCAGGATGACATAGCAAGGGCTCACTCTGCTCAGGATGACATAGAGGGACTCACTCTGCTCAGGATGACATAGCAAGGACACGACTCTGCTCAGGATGACATAGGAAGGACTCACTCTGCTCAGGATGACATAGCAGGGACTCACTCTGCTCAGGATCACATAGGAAGGACTCACTCTGGTCAGGATGACATAGGAAGGGCTCACTCTGCTCAGGATGACATAGGAAGGGTTCACTATGCTCAGGATGACATAGGAAGGACTCACTCTGCTCAAGATGACATAGCAGGGACTCACTCTGCTCAGGATGACATAGCAAGGACTCACTCTGCTCAGGATGACATAGGAAGGGCTCACTCTGCTCAGGATGACATAGCAAGGACTCACTCTGCTCAGGATGACATAGGAAGGGCTCACTCTGCTCAGGATGACATAGCAAGGGCTCTCTCTGCTCAGGATGACATAGCAAAAGGACTCACTCTGCTCAGGATGACATAACAGGGACTCACTCTGCTCAGGATGACATAGGAAGGGCTCACTCTGCTCAGGATGACATAGCAGGGACTCACTCTGCTCAGGATGACATAGGAAGGACTCACTCTGCTCAGGATGACATAGCAGGGACTCACTCTGCTCAGGATGACATAGGAAGGGCTCACTCTGCTCAGGATGACATAGGAAGGACTCACTCTGCTCAGGATGACATAGCAGGGACTCTGCTCATGATGACATAGGAAGGGCTCACTCTGCTCAGGATGACATAGCAGGGACTCTGCTCATGATGACATAGGAAGGGCTCACTCTGCTCAGGATGACATAGCAAGGATTCACTCTGCTCAGGATGACATAGAAGGGACTCACTCTGCTCAGGATGACATAGCAAGGACTCACTCTGCTCAGGATGACATAGGAAGGGCTCACTCTGCTCAGGATGACATAGCAGGGACTCACTCTGCTCAGGATGACATAGCAAGGGCTCACTCTGCTCAGGATGACATAGGAAAGGCTCACTCTGCTCAGGATGACATAGCAGGGACTCACTCTGCTCAGGATGACATAGGAAGGGCTCACTCTGCTCAGGATGACATAGCAGGGACTCACTCTGCTCAGGATGACATAGAAGGGACTCACTCTGCTCAGGATGACATAGCAGGGACTCACTCTGCTCAGGATGACATAGGAAGGACTCACTCTGCTCAGGATGACATAGCAGGGACTCTGCTCAGGATGACATAGGAAGGGCTCACTCTGCTCAGGATGACATAGCAAGGACTCACTCTGCTCAGGATGACATAGGAAGGGCTCACTCTGCTCAGGATGACATAGCAAGGACTCACTCTGCTCAGGATGACATAGGAAGGGCTCACTCTGCTCAGGATGACATAGCAGGGACTCACTCTGCTCAGGATGACATAGCAAGGACTCACTGCTCAGGAAGACATAGCAGGGACTCATTCTGCTCAGGATGACATAGGAATGGTTCACTCTGCTCAGGATGACATAGGAAGGACTCACTCTGCTCAGGATGACATAGCAGGGACTCACTCTGCTCAGGATGACATAGGAAGGACTCACTCTGCTCAGGAGGACATAGCAGGGACTCACTCTGCTCAGGATGACATAGGAAAAGGACTCACTCTGCTCAGGATGACATAGGAAGGACTCACTCTGCTCAGGATGACATGGCAGGGGCTCACTCTGCTCAGGATGACATAGGAAGGACTCACTCTGCTCAGGATGACATAGGAAGGGCTCACTCTGCTCATGATGACATAGCAGGGGCTCACTCTGCTCAGGATGACATAGGAAGGACTCACTCTGCTCAGGATGACATAGGAAGGGCTCACTCTGCTCAGGATGACTTAGCAGGGGCTCACTCTGCTCAGGATGACATAGGAAGGACTCATTCTGCTCAGGATGACATAGCAGGGACTCACTCTGCTCAGGATGACATAGGAAGGACTCACTCTGCTCAGGATGACATAGCAGGGGCTCACTCTGCTCAGGATGACATAGGAAGGGCTCACTCTGCTCAGGATGACATAGGAAGGGCTCACTCTGCTCAGGATGACAGAGCAGGGGCTCACTCTGCTCAGGATGACATAGCAGGGGCTCACTCTGCTCAGGATGACATAGGAAGGGCTCACTCTGCTCAGGATGACAGAGCAGGGACTCACTCTGCTCAGGATGACATAGCAAGGACTCACTATGCTCAGGATGACATAGCAGGGGCTCACTCTGCTCAGGATGACATAGGAAGGGCTCACTCTGCTCAGGATGACATAGCAGGGACTCACTCTGCTCAGGATGACATAGCAGGGACTCACTCTGCTCAGGATGACATAGGAAAAGGACTCACTCTGCTCAGGATGACATAGGAAGGACTCACTCTGCTCAGGATGACATAGGAAGGACTCACTCTGCTCAGGATGACATAGCAGGGGCTCACTCTGCTCAGGATGACATAGGAAGGACTCACTCTGCTCAGGATGACATAGCAGGGACTCACTCTGCTCAGGATCACATAGGAAGGACTCACTCTGCTCAGGATGACATAGGAAGGACTCACTCTGCTCAGGATGACATAGCAGGGACTCACTCTGCTCAGGATCACATAGGAAGGACTCACTCTGCTCAGGATGACATAGCAGGGACTCACTCTGCTCAGGATCACATAGCAAGGACTCACTCTGCTCAGGATGACATAGCAAGGACTCACTCTGCTCAGGATGACATAGGAAGGGCTCACTCTGCTCAGGATCACATAGGAAGGACTCACTCTGCTCAGGATGACATAGCAGGGGCTCACTCTGCTCAGGATGACATAGCAAGGACTCACTCTGCTCAGGATGACATAGCAAGGGCTCACTCTGCTCAGGATGACATAGAGGGACTCACTCTGCTCAGGATGACATAGCAAGGACTCACTCTGCTCAGGATGACATAGGAAGGACTCACTCTGCTCAGGATGACATAGCAGGGACTCACTCTGCTCAGGATCACATAGGAAGGACTCACTCTGGTCAGGATGACATAGGAAGGGCTCACTCTGCTCAGGATGACATAGGAAGGGTTCACTATGCTCAGGATGACATAGGAAGGACTCACTCTGCTCAAGATGACATAGCAGGGACTCACTCTGCTCAGGATGACATAGCAAGGACTCACTCTGCTCAGGATGACATAGGAAGGGCTCACTCTGCTCAGGATGACATAGCAAGGACTCACTCTGCTCAGGATGACATAGGAAGGGCTCACTCTGCTCAGGATGACATAGCAAGGGCTCTCTCTGCTCAGGATGACATAGCAAAAGGACTCACTCTGCTCAGGATGACATAACAGGGACTCACTCTGCTCAGGATGACATAGGAAGGGCTCACTCTGCTCAGGATGACATAGCAGGGACTCACTCTGCTCAGGATGACATAGGAAGGACTCACTCTGCTCAGGATGACATAGCAGGGACTCACTCTGCTCAGGATGACATAGGAAGGGCTCACTCTGCTCAGGATGACATAGGAAGGACTCACTCTGCTCAGGATGACATAGCAGGGACTCTGCTCATGATGACATAGGAAGGGCTCACTCTGCTCAGGATGACATAGCAGGGACTCTGCTCATGATGACATAGGAAGGGCTCACTCTGCTCAGGATGACATAGCAAGGATTCACTCTGCTCAGGATGACATAGAAGGGACTCACTCTGCTCAGGATGACATAGCAAGGACTCACTCTGCTCAGGATGACATAGGAAGGGCTCACTCTGCTCAGGATGACATAGCAGGGACTCACTCTGCTCAGGATGACATAGCAAGGGCTCACTCTGCTCAGGATGACATAGGAAAGGCTCACTCTGCTCAGGATGACATAGCAGGGACTCACTCTGCTCAGGATGACATAGGAAGGGCTCACTCTGCTCAGGATGACATAGCAGGGACTCACTCTGCTCAGGATGACATAGGAAGGACTCACTCTGCTCAGGATGACATAGCAGGGACTCACTCTGCTCAGGATGACATAGGAAGGACTCACTCTGCTCAGGATGACATAGCAGGGACTCTGCTCAGGATGACATAGGAAGGGCTCACTCTGCTCAGGATGACATAGCAAGGACTCACTCTGCTCAGGATGACATAGGAAGGGCTCACTCTGCTCAGGATGACATAGCAAGGACTCACTCTGCTCAGGATGACATAGGAAGGGCTCACTCTGCTCAGGATGACATAGCAGGGACTCACTCTGCTCAGGATGACATAGCAAGGACTCACTGCTCAGGAAGACATAGCAGGGACTCATTCTGCTCAGGATGACATAGGAATGGTTCACTCTGCTCAGGATGACATAGGAAGGACTCACTCTGCTCAGGATGACATAGCAGGGACTCACTCTGCTCAGGATGACATAGGAAGGACTCACTCTGCTCAGGAGGACATAGCAGGGACTCACTCTGCTCAGGATGACATAGGAAAAGGACTCACTCTGCTCAGGATGACATAGGAAGGACTCACTCTGCTCAGGATGACATGGCAGGGGCTCACTCTGCTCAGGATGACATAGGAAGGACTCACTCTGCTCAGGATGACATAGGAAGGGCTCACTCTGCTCATGATGACATAGCAGGGGCTCACTCTGCTCAGGATGACATAGGAAGGACTCACTCTGCTCAGGATGACATAGGAAGGGCTCACTCTGCTCAGGATGACTTAGCAGGGGCTCACTCTGCTCAGGATGACATAGGAAGGACTCATTCTGCTCAGGATGACATAGCAGGGACTCACTCTGCTCAGGATGACATAGGAAGGACTCACTCTGCTCAGGATGACATAGCAGGGGCTCACTCTGCTCAGGATGACATAGGAAGGGCTCACTCTGCTCAGGATGACATAGCAAGGACTCACTCTGCTCAGGATGACATAGGAAGGGCTCACTCTGCTCAGGATGACATAGCAGGGACTCACTCTGCTCAGGATGACATAGCAAGGACTCACTGCTCAGGAAGACATAGCAGGGACTCATTCTGCTCAGGATGACATAGGAATGGTTCACTCTGCTCAGGATGACATAGGAAGGACTCACTCTGCTCAGGATGACATAGCAGGGACTCACTCTGCTCAGGATGACATAGGAAGGACTCACTCTGCTCAGGAGGACATAGCAGGGACTCACTCTGCTCAGGATGACATAGGAAAAGGACTCACTCTGCTCAGGATGACATAGGAAGGACTCACTCTGCTCAGGATGACATGGCAGGGGCTCACTCTGCTCAGGATGACATAGGAAGGACTCACTCTGCTCAGGATGACATAGGAAGGGCTCACTCTGCTCATGATGACATAGCAGGGGCTCACTCTGCTCAGGATGACATAGGAAGGACTCACTCTGCTCAGGATGACATAGGAAGGGCTCACTCTGCTCAGGATGACTTAGCAGGGGCTCACTCTGCTCAGGATGACATAGGAAGGACTCATTCTGCTCAGGATGACATAGCAGGGACTCACTCTGCTCAGGATGACATAGGAAGGACTCACTCTGCTCAGGATGACATAGCAGGGGCTCACTCTGCTCAGGATGACATAGGAAGGGCTCACTCTGCTCAGGATGACATAGGAAGGGCTCACTCTGCTCAGGATGACAGAGCAGGGGCTCACTCTGCTCAGGATGACATAGCAGGGGCTCACTCTGCTCAGGATGACATAGGAAGGGCTCACTCTGCTCAGGATGACAGAGCAGGGACTCACTCTGCTCAGGATGACATAGCAAGGACTCACTATGCTCAGGATGACATAGCAGGGGCTCACTCTGCTCAGGATGACATAGGAAGGGCTCACTCTGCTCAGGATGACATAGCAGGGACTCACTCTGCTCAGGATGACATAGGAAAAGGACTCACTCTGCTCAGGATGACATAGGAAGGACTCACTCTGCTCAGGATGACATAGGAAGGACTCACTCTGCTCAGGATGACATAGCAGGGGCTCACTCTGCTCAGGATGACATAGGAAGGACTCACTCTGCTCAGGATGACATAGCAGGGACTCACTCTGCTCAGGATCACATAGGAAGGACTCACTCTGCTCAGGATGACATAGGAAGGACTCACTCTGCTCAGGATGACATAGCAGGGACTCACTCTGCTCAGGATCACATAGGAAGGACTCACTCTGCTCAGGATGACATAGCAGGGACTCACTCTGCTCAGGATCACATAGGAAGGACTCACTCTGCTCAGGATGACATAGCAAGGACTCACTCTGCTCAGGATGACATAGGAAGGGCTCACTCTGCTCAGGATCACATAGGAAGGACTCACTCTGCTCAGGATGACATAGCAGGGGCTCACTCTGCTCAGGATGACATAGCAAGGACTCACTCTGCTCAGGATGACATAGCAAGGGCTCACTCTGCTCAGGATGACATAGAGGGACTCACTCTGCTCAGGATGACATAGCAAGGACTCACTCTGCTCAGGATGACATAGGAAGGACTCACTCTGCTCAGGATGACATAGCAGGGACTCACTCTGCTCAGGATCACATAGGAAGGACTCACTCTGGTCAGGATGACATAGGAAGGGCTCACTCTGCTCAGGATGACATAGGAAGGGTTCACTATGCTCAGGATGACATAGGAAGGACTCACTCTGCTCAAGATGACATAGCAGGGACTCACTCTGCTCAGGATGACATAGCAAGGACTCACTCTGCTCAGGATGACATAGGAAGGGCTCACTCTGCTCAGGATGACATAGCAAGGACTCACTCTGCTCAGGATGACATAGGAAGGGCTCACTCTGCTCAGGATGACATAGCAAGGGCTCTCTCTGCTCAGGATGACATAGCAAAAGGACTCACTCTGCTCAGGATGACATAACAGGGACTCACTCTGCTCAGGATGACATAGGAAGGGCTCACTCTGCTCAGGATGACATAGCAGGGACTCACTCTGCTCAGGATGACATAGGAAGGACTCACTCTGCTCAGGATGACATAGCAGGGACTCACTCTGCTCAGGATGACATAGGAAGGGCTCACTCTGCTCAGGATGACATAGGAAGGACTCACTCTGCTCAGGATGACATAGCAGGGACTCTGCTCAGGATGACATAGGAAGGGCTCACTCTGCTCAGGATGACATAGCAGGGACTCTGCTCATGATGACATAGGAAGGGCTCACTCTGCTCAGGATGACATAGCAAGGATTCACTCTGCTCAGGATGACATAGAAGGGACTCACTCTGCTCAGGATGACATAGCAAGGACTCACTCTGCTCAGGATGACATAGGAAGGGCTCACTCTGCTCAGGATGACATAGCAGGGACTCACTCTGCTCAGGATGACATAGCAAGGGCTCACTCTGCTCAGGATGACATAGGAAAGGCTCACTCTGCTCAGGATGACATAGCAGGGACTCACTCTGCTCAGGATGACATAGGAAGGGCTCACTCTGCTCAGGATGACATAGCAGGGACTCACTCTGCTCAGGATGACATAGGAAGGACTCACTCTGCTCAGGATGACATAGCAGGGACTCACTCTGCTCAGGATGACATAGGAAGGACTCACTCTGCTCAGGATGACATAGCAGGGACTCTGCTCAGGATGACATAGGAAGGGCTCACTCTGCTCAGGATGACATAGCAAGGACTCACTCTGCTCAGGATGACATAGGAAGGGCTCACTCTGCTCAGGATGACATAGCAAGGACTCACTCTGCTCAGGATGACATAGGAAGGGCTCACTCTGCTCAGGATGACATAGCAGGGACTCACTCTGCTCAGGATGACATAGCAAGGACTCACTGCTCAGGAAGACATAGCAGGGACTCATTCTGCTCAGGATGACATAGGAATGGTTCACTCTGCTCAGGATGACATAGGAAGGACTCACTCTGCTCAGGATGACATAGCAGGGACTCACTCTGCTCAGGATGACATAGGAAGGACTCACTCTGCTCAGGAGGACATAGCAGGGACTCACTCTGCTCAGGATGACATAGGAAAAGGACTCACTCTGCTCAGGATGACATAGGAAGGACTCACTCTGCTCAGGATGACATGGCAGGGGCTCACTCTGCTCAGGATGACATAGGAAGGACTCACTCTGCTCAGGATGACATAGGAAGGGCTCACTCTGCTCATGATGACATAGCAGGGGCTCACTCTGCTCAGGATGACATAGGAAGGACTCACTCTGCTCAGGATGACATAGGAAGGGCTCACTCTGCTCAGGATGACTTAGCAGGGGCTCACTCTGCTCAGGATGACATAGGAAGGACTCATTCTGCTCAGGATGACATAGCAGGGACTCACTCTGCTCAGGATGACATAGGAAGGACTCACTCTGCTCAGGATGACATAGCAGGGGCTCACTCTGCTCAGGATGACATAGGAAGGGCTCACTCTGCTCAGGATGACATAGCAGGGGCTCACTCTGCTCAGGATGACATAGCAGGGGCTCACTCTGCTCAGGATGACATAGGAAGGGCTCACTCTGCTCAGGATGACAGAGCAGGGACTCACTCTGCTCAGGATGACATAGCAAGGACTCACTATGCTCAGGATGACATAGCAGGGGCTCACTCTGCTCAGGATGACATAGGAAGGGCTCACTCTGCTCAGGATGACATAGCAGGGACTCACTCTGCTCAGGATGACATAGGAAGGACTCACTCTGCTCAGGATGACATAGCAGGGACTCACTCTGCTCAGGATGACATAGGAAGGACTCACTCTGCTCAGGATGACATAGCAGGGGCTCACTCTGCTCAGGATGACATAGGAAGGGCTCACTCTGCTCAGAATGACATAGCAAGGACTCACTCTGCTCAGGATGACATAGCAGGGACTCACTCTGCTCAGGATGACATAGGAAGGACTCACTCTGCTCAGGATGACTTAGGAAGGGCTCACTCTGCTCAGGATGACATAGCAAGGACTCACTCTGCTCAGGATGACATAGCAGGGACTCACTCTGCTCAGGATGACATAGGAAGGACTCACTCTGCTCAGGATGACTTAGGAAGGGCTCACTCTGCTCAGGATGACATAGCAAGGACTCACTCTGCTCAGGATGACATAGGAAGGGCTCACTCTGCTCAGGATGACATAGGAAGGACTCACTCTGCTCAGGATGACATAGGAAGGGCTCACTCTGCTCAGGATGACATAGCAAGGACTCACTCTGCTCAGGATGACATAGCAGGGACTCACTCTGCTCAGGATGACATAGGAAGGACTCACTCTGCTCAGGATGACTTAGGAAGGGCTCACTCTGCTCAGGATGACATAGCAAGGACTCACTCTGCTCAGGATGACATAGCAGGGACTCACTCTGCTCAGGATGACATAGGAAGGGCTCACTCTGCTCAGGATGACATAGGAAGGACTCACTCTGCTCAGGATAACATAGCAGGGACTCACTCTGCTCAGGATGACATAGCAAGGACTCACTCTGCTCAGGATGACATAGCAGGGACTCACTCTGCCCAGGATGACATAGGAAGGGCTCACTCTGCTCAGGATGACATAGCAGGGACTCTCTCTGCTCAGGATAACATAGCAGGGACTCACTCTGCTCAGGATGACATAGGAAGGACTCACTCTGCTCAGGATGACATACCAGGGACTCACTCTGCGCACGGAGAGGCACAAGGCTCACAGTATTTCGCTAGTATCGCCTCTCAGGGTAAGCATCCCCCATCTGATTTTCTCATGTTGGTACAGGAGGAATGGTTTCAAGCAAGCCTGGGGGTAACCTACACGGGGAGGCACTTACTCCCCTAGACAGCAGAGGAATGAGTGCTGAGGACTGGGATGGACTTGGCCATGCTAGGGACGAATATGAGAGGAGGGCTGAGGGGGGAAGCGGGGTTGTGTTGCATTTGGAAATGTTATTTTCCCATCTTAAACAAGAGGTCGAATCTCAGCTAGGCAGAATGGATGGTGCATTTTGGTTTTATCAGCAGAATATGCACTGCTCAGGTGCGTAATAAATCCATTTATTCATCAACAACCAGACCTACCTGAAGGCTGGCATAAACCTCTCTCTCTCCCTCTCCTTCCCCTCGCCCCCTCTCCTTCTCACACTCTACCCGCTTTCAGGGTCCTGCCCTCCGGGGCCGGTGCACCCCTGGCAGCAGCTCCAGCACAGCGGCCCCCCCTCTCACCCTCCACACCTGGCGCTGGCAGGGTTTTGCTGCCCCGCTCCCTCCGTCCCTCTTCCCACCGCTTTTCTTTAGCTCCCACCCCTTCCCCGTCCTTCAGGCTCCTCTCTCCTCCTTCTACTTTTTCTTTTCCTCCTCCTGGTATCCCTCGCCATCCTGTTTCAGGTTTCCCTCTACTCCTCCGCCTCCTGTTCCTCTCTCATTCCCTTCCCTTCCCATCTTCTCCTCCCCTCCCCTGCTTCCTTCAGGGGCGGGAGGAGCGAGGATCCTGTCCCTTGAGGGGGGGCCTCCTCTGACGCACTCAGGGGGCCGATGCAATAAAGAGCGTTTTGGATAATAATCACCCGATGCGATAAGGGGATCAGCGCGTCCAAACTCACGCGCGGCCAGAGGTGCCTGTCATGTAAATCCCATGTACACGGGGCTATTAGCACCCCCTCACCCCCACCCCCCCACGGAAGTGGCTGTCAAGGGCTCATGAGAAAAATGGCGTTCCTCTGCGGCTCCTCCTCGTTGCCGTCGTTGTGACAATTAAATTTCCTGCTTGCGCTGTTTAAAAATAAAGATATATGGGCTTGGTTTAAAAAAAAACAAACCATAAACAGATTCTGGAGGCGGAATATACACAGAGACGGATTTAGGAGTTTGCCAGCCCCCCCAGGTTAAGGTTGGAGCTCGGGCACTCAGGCAAAGCTTCTGTGCAAACACGGGAAGGATCTGAAGCAGACTGGCAAACATTTCCAGCTTTCAGATTCAATCATTTTCCAACCTTGTTTCTGTCTCTGTCATTGAGGTTTTTTAATTGGGTGAGGAAAAGGGAACTTAAGCCTCAGTACAGGGATCAGATCTCAGGGATGGCAGAAGAGAGGACCAGGGATGGGGAGGAGGACTAGGAATGGGATGAGGAGAAGGTGAAAGGACTGGGGGACACGAGAGAGGAGCAAGAGAAGGAAAGAGGACTGTGTGATGGTTAAGCGGTGTTTGGGTGGCTCCTTGGGTACTGTGGCAGATGACCACGCCCACGGGGAGGAGCCCCATGAGGAGCCACAGTACGGGGCTAGACTCAGAATGCACAAACACACTAACTGTGTTTGTGCATTCTGAGTCTAGCCCCGTTTATTATACAACTTGAAGAGAGCCACCAGAGGTGGCAGTAGTGAGGCAGTCTGGTAGTAGCAGTCTCAGGGACCTCGGTAGGGCCCTTCTCACCCCGTTGGTATAGGAAGGTTCCGAAGCAGGTTTCCCAGCAAGGTAGTACTGTGGATGAGACAGACTGAGTGTTGGAGTACTCACTAGGTGTTTGCTGTAGATAGGCAATTCCACCAGGTTGTAGAAGAAAGTGCAGGCACCGAGACAGGGAGAGCAGGCCCTCGAGGAGCGAGTACCTGTTCCCTGTAAGGCACCTGAAATAAAGCAGAGGGCCCCGAGGAGCGGGTACCCAGGTTAGCAGTTACCCCGTAGGGTAGAGAGAGAGATTCCAGCGGTAGCATGGAAGCGGCAGAGTAGCGTAGACAGGAACGGATTCGAGTCCTTGCTAACTCAAGGAGCTAGCAAATTAGAATAGGTTATATACCCGGATGGCGTGATGTCAGCGGGAACGCCCCTGAGGTTTGCGCCAAGGTTGGAATAAAGATGTGGGTGACGCGCGCGCACCCTAGTAGGTACCTGGGAGGAGCATGGCGGGAGGCTGCACCATAGCCGTTCCGGGGACGCTGGAGAGATCGGCTTGTAGACGCGGTGGTAGCCATCTTTCCTAGGTATGTGGGAGGAGCAGTGAACAAGGTGAGGCAAATGGGGCAAAGCCGTCTAGCACCGACGGACGCAACAGTACCCCCCTTCAAAGGGTGTCCACGCTGTTTCCTACCTGGTCTTGGTTTCTGAGGATGCAATTTATGGAAATCCTGTAGCATCTCTTTATCCAGTATATTAGCCAAAGGAGTCCAAGAGTTTTTTTTAGGTCCATAACCCTCCCATGATAGGAGGTATTCCCATACTTTGCCTCTTTTTCTCAAATTGAGAGTAGCGTCTACCTTGTATACGATGTCTTCTTCTGCATCTATAGGTGTAGTTTCAGGTGTTTTGTTGGAGAACTCACTAAGGATTAATGGCTTCAATAGTGAGATGTGGAACGCATTGTGGATCTTCAATGTAGATGATAGCTTCAGACTATAGGTGAGATATGGACCAACGAAGCGTGGAGCGAAGCAAGCTGAAGGAAGTTTAAGTCTTAAGTGCTTAGTGGATAGCCAGACTTTGTCAACAGGCTGGAAATCTGGAGCTTTGCAATGGTGAGCATCGTATCCTTTTTTAGCTCGAAGTCCTACTTTAAGACGTATCTCTTTTGTCTGAGTCCAAAGTTGTTGAATATCTTTGGCAGTAGATTGAGCTGCCGGGGACGACACTGATAATGGAAGTGGCAGTGGTGGCAGTGGTAGTTGTCCGTAAACCACTTTGAATGGTGTTGATCCAGTGGATGTAGCTAGATGAGAATTGATAGCGAATTCAGCCCAGGGCAACAGTTCACTCCAATCATTCTGGCAAGTGTTCACATAGGCACGAAAGAACTGCTTGAGTGTCCTGTTCATTCTCTCTGTTTGCCCGTTAGACTGGGGATGGTATGCTGAGGTGAAGTCGAGAGAAATATCAAACTTCTTGCATAGTGCCTTCCAGAACTTAGCTGTGAATTGGGCTCCTCGATCGGAGACTATGTGCTTAGGCATGCCGGGTAGGCGGAAGATGTGCATGATGAAGAGCTTGGTGAGCTCCACAGCGGTGGGTAAGCCAGAGAGAGCCACAAAGTGAGTCAGCTTTGAGAACCAATCTACAGTTACTCAAATCGTGTTTTTTCCTCCTGAAAATGGTAAGTCTACCACAAAGTCTGTAGCGATGTGTGTCCATGGTTCGTCTGGTACTGGCAAGGGTTGGAGTATGCCGCAAGGTTGATCGGGTGGCGTCTTCTGTCTTGCACAATTTGCACAGGAAGCAATGTAGGAGAATGTGTCTTCCTTCATGGTAGGCCACCAATAAAAGTTTTGTAGCTTAGAGTTCTGCGTTGGCCAGGGTGTCCTGCCAGTTTAGAGTCGTGAGCCCATGCTAACAACTTCTTTCTGGGGTACGATGGTTTTTCCTCAGGTACTGAGTGAGTAGCTGTCAAAATAACCCTTTCTGGGTCAATGATGTGTTGCGGTTCCTCTGGAATGTCCTCTGATAGGAATGAGCGAGATAGGGCATCTGCTCTGATATTCTTATCTCCAGGGCAGTATTTTAGCACAAAGTTGAATCGAAAAACAGAGACCATCTCGCTTGTCTATGATTTCGGCGCTGAGTGTGGTGGAGGTACTCCAGATTTTAATAGTCTGTAAAGACAGTGACTTGATGTTGCGCTCCTTCGAGCCAAGGGCGCCATTCTTCGAATGCCATCTTATAGCCAGGAGCTCTTTATCTCCTATTCTGTAATGTTTATCTGCTGGAGAGAAGTGACGGGAGAAGAATGAGCATGGTTGTAAAGCTTTAGAATCACCGGCCTGGCTTAGTACGGGCCCCTATGCCAACGTCTGAGGCATTGACCTCAACGATGAAGGGCTTGGTGGGATACGGGTGTCGGAGACATGGCTTGCTCGAAAAGGCATCTTTTAATTTCTGGAATGCAGCTATTGCCTCCGGAGACCAATTTGCAACATATTGGCACCTTTCTTTGTCATAGCTGTAAGCGGAACTGTAAGTGAGGCATAGTTCTTGATGAAAGTCCTGTAATAGTTGGTGAAACCTAAGAAACTTCTGAGAGCCTTGAGACCGGTGGGTTGTGCCCATTTCTTAATGCTCTCCAGCTTTTGTGGATCCATTTGAATGCCTTGGTTGGAAATGATGTAGCCCAAGAAAGGCACTGATTCCTTGTGGAATTCGCACTTGGATAGCTTGGTGTATAGATTCTCACGGAGTCTTTGCAGCACTCTTTTGACATCCTCAAAATGAGTGGTAATGTCTTGAGAGAATATCAAGATGTTATCTAGGTTGATAACGACACTTTTATAGAGGAGATCCCGGAAAATGTCGTTCATTAAATTTTGAAAGACAGCCGGGGCGTTGCACAGGCCGAAGGGCATCACTAAATATTCAAAGTGACCGACCCAGGTGTTGAAGGCCATTTTCCACTCATCGCCAGTGTGAATGCGAAGTAAGTTGTAGGATCCTTTAAGAATATCTTGGCTCCCTGTAGTCTGTCAAATAGCTCTGAGATCAGAGGCAGGGGATAACGATCTTTTGCTGTTATCTCGTTGAGACCCCTGTAATCTATACATGGACGCAATTTTCCGTCCTTCTTCCCCACAAAGAAGAATCTTACGCCAGCAGGAGACTTGGAGGGTCTTATGAAGCCCTTTTGGAGGTTTTCCTGAATATATTTGGACATGGCTTTATTCTCTGCCACTGAGAGGGGGGTACACCCGTCCCTTGGGTGGTTCAGTGTTAGGCGGTAGTACAGTCTGCAGCTTCTTTTGAAAAAACATCTTGGAATGATGAATATTGAGGCGGCAACCCCGGAATTACTGGGGTGGTTGGCATGCAGGGTATAGGAGTGACCGCCATCAGGCATTTCCCATGGCAGTCTGGACCCCAACGTGAAAATTCCAGTGTAGCCCAATTGAATTCAGGCATATGCTGCTGCGGCCACGGTAATCCCAGTACTATAGGGTTGTGATGCAGTATGACCTGGTCTGGGGCAGAAACAGCCGGGACACAGAAAAGCAGAAGCTGGCGGTACCAAACCTAGCCACCGGAGGGCGCTGAGGAAGGTAGCAAAGACTACACTTCCCAGGTTCCCTGAACCGACACCTGACCCCTGGCTGGAGGATGAGCAGGAACAGGTGGAGGAAATTGGAACTGATCCCTATGACTCAGCAGAGTCTATGGAAGCTGAGGAAGAGGGCGTGCCACCGTGGTGGAGCTGGCCACAAAAGCCCGGCTCCTCAGAGTCTCTGGAGGAGGAGATGGAGGTAAGCTGGGGAGAGGAAAGCTCCAGCTGTTCCTCTATGGAGCTGGAATAACCAGGAGGTTGGGGGATGGTAAATCCTAGGTTTAGACAAGGAGGTTTAAGAAATGTTGAAAGAATATTATGGTTTAAATGCTGTTTAACTCTAAACTTGCTAAGGAGGACCTAAGCAGTTAGGCTTGGGGTTGTACAGTCAAGCAGGCATTGTTGCGGGGCTGCAGCCGGTGAGGCTACAGGACTCCATTAAACCCTTTTTGTGATAAAAGCCTTTTTCTCTGTGTACTGTTTGGGAGTGCCAGGACTAGGCCTGGCACTCTGACTAGAGGCTGTGAGGAGTTCATAGCAGCGCTGTGCATGAGCTGTGCAAGTGGATGGGACGTGGCATAGGAGCGAAGCCGGAGGCCTAAAGCCCAGCAAAGCTCCACAGCATGCTGAGCGGATGGGCGTGATCGTGACAGGATGCATGGCCTTTTCTAAAACAAAGAAGGAGATAGCTTCAGAATGGAGAGCACTGGTCCATAGACATACTGGTTTGGTGAGTTGGGTTACTTCACCCGGTAAGGGCTCTCCATGAATGGACGACAGAAGTAGTGGAGACTTCATAGTGGTAGTGGGGATCCATAGGTGCTCCACTAATCGTTGTAGAATGAAATTGCCTCCTGGCCTTGAGTCCACTAGGGCAAGCATCTGATACTCTAAAAGTCCGCAGATCAAGGATACAGGACGAGAGAGTGGAGGAGAAGGAGCAGTAAGACCTAAGAAGAGTCCTCCCGCAGGACTTAGGTCTTCCAGTTTCCCGGACATATAGGGCATGTTTGAACAGCATGGCCAGCTTGTCCACAGTACATTCACAGCCCCAATTTCTTCTGTGTTCTTTTCTCTTTTGATGTCAGATGGCTGCGGCCTAATTGCATAGGTACTTCTTCGCCAGCAACTGGGACCGAGGGAGCAGGACTGGGTGTGGACTTAACTCGAGCATCACCCTGAAAGGGTTTTCTGGGAGTCTTGGTCTCTTGAACCTTGTCACGAAGTCGGCGATCAATCCTTGTTGCCAACTTCACTAGTTCAGCCAAGGTCTCAGGCATCTCACGAGCATCGAGCTCGTCCTTCAGACGAGAATTCAGTCCTTCAAAGAAGAGGATCTTCAGGCATTTCGGGTCCCAGGATAATTCAGACGCCAGTGTCTTGAATTCGATAGCGAAGTCAACTAATGGTTTATTACCTTGCTTCAGGTGACCTAAGGAAGATCCTGCAGTGGTATACCGGGCAGAGTCATCGAAAATTGATTTAAATAGTTCGAGCAATCCTTCAAGGTCATGAAGAATTGGATCCTCTCGCTCCCACAGCGAAGAGGTCCAAGACAATGCTCGTCCATTTAGATACAACAAGATATAGATGGTCTTGGCATAAGCTCAACTAAACCTCTCAGACGTCAACACTGCCACTACCTCATGGATCAACATCACCAATAGGGTGGCTGATCAAGTATGCCCCATGACCACGAAATTGCTCCATCCTGAAAAGGACAACAGGAAACCCTGGTTCACGCCGGAGTTGAAGTCGCTCAAACAAGAGCTCAGATGTAAGGAACACAGGTGGCGAAAAAACCCATCCACTATTACCCTCTTGGCTTATAAATCTTGCCTAAACTCTTACAGAAACATCATCAATATAACCAAGAAAGAATTCTTCTCAAAAAAGATCCACCACTTTATCTTCGACTCTAGAGCTCTGTTTTCCTATGTGTCAGCCCTCACTAAACCAACTACCCCTCTTAAACCAGACACACAAGCATCCAACAAAGCCAACGAACTGGCGGTCTACTTTGAGAAAAAAATAGACACCCTCCTCGCTCCTCTCAAAGTGCCCTCTCCTCAACCGAACTACCCTCCCACCACCAGCACACAACACTCTCACCCAACCCACATGCAATACAAAGCAACTACAGCTTCGATGGCTTCCCTTGAGCAGACGTCCGCCTTAGAAATTGAAAACATCCTTAGGAAGATGAAGCCCTCATCCCACCCACTTGACCACATCCCATCCAATCTACTGTTCTCCATTCCTAACATCATCGCTAAACCGATAGCAGACATCATAAACTGCTCGCTCTCCCAAGGTCAAGTCCCTGACCAACTCAAGCTTGCTATTCTCAAGCCTCTCCTTAAAAAACCTAATCTTCCACCCACTGACCCAGCTAACTTCAGACCAATTGCCAACCTCCCAATGATTGCAAAAATCATGGAGAAGGTAGTAAACAGACAACTATCCGAATTCCTAGAAGAGAATGACATTCTAACCTCCAATCAATTCGGATTTCGAAAGTCACTGAACACTGAATCTCTACTAGCCTCGCTTTCTGATAACATCCTCATCAACCTGGAAAATGGTCAACCTTTCCTTCTCGTCTTACTGGACCTCTCCTCAGCGTTCGACACTGTGAACCATACCTGCCTCATTCAGCGTCTAGCAGATATTGGTATAACAGGTTCAGCGCTCAACTGGTTCAAATCTTTCCTTGAAAACAGGCAATACAAGGTCAGGATTAACAACAAAGAATCACTCCCTATCAGATCAAAGCTGGGGGTACCTCAAGGATCATCCCTTTCACCTACACTATTCAATATTTATCTCCTTCCACTCTGCCATCTACTATCTAACCTCAAGCTAACACACTTCCTATACGCGGATGACATTCAGATCCTCATCCCGATAATGGAATCCCTCCACAAAACGTGGTCTTACTGGAACAGCTGCTTTTCGGAAATCAAAAACATGCTAACAAGCCTCAACCTCGTGCTAAATACTAGCAAAACTGAAATCCTCATAATAGCTCCAGACAAGTGCTCTCTATTCAACCCAACTAGTTCCACCCAACTCTCCTTCACATCAATCGACCACACGCCACAAGTAAGAGATCTTGGTGTACTTCTGGACAACCAATTCAACTTCACCAAGTTCATAAACAATACTACCAAAGACTGCTTCTTCAAATTGCAAGTCTTAAAAAAATTAAAACCTCTTCTACACTTCCAAGACTTCCGCTTGGTACTACAATCTATCATCCTCCCTAAACTGGACTATTGCAACTCACTCCTCCTGGGCCTGCCAGCCAACACCATCAAACCACTTCAGATGGTCCAGAACGCGACAGCCAGAATTCTCACTAACACCAAAAAATGGGATCACATCACCCCTATCCTCCAAAATCTTCACTGGCTGCCCATAAAATTTAGGATACAATTTAAATCCTTCATGATGATTCACAAGGCTCTTCACAACATCTCCCCCCTCAACCTATCCTTCCAACTACAGCAACACGTCTCCAATAGACCGATCAGAAGTGCATACCAGAACATGCTTCACACCCAGCCAACAAAAACCTCATTGAGGAAACGAGCTCTGTCCACTGCAGGTCCCCATCTTTGGAACCTGCTCCCACCGGACCTCCGCCAAGAACCATGCCTTCCGACATTCAAAAAGAAGCTAAAGACTTGGCTATTCACTCAAGCTTTCCCTGAGAGCTAAAATCTGGTGAAGCGACAGACGATATACCTACCTCTGTACATATGTTCCTGATTTATGGTTCCTGATTTATGGTTCACAGTTACATTTAATTGAGTTTATGAAAGTTCTCTTTAATAGTTTTCCTGTATACTTGTGTTAATGTATTCTGCCTTGAGGCGACTGTTTTAATGTATTTCCGCCCTGGAGGTGACTGTTCAGTTCCTTGTAAACCGGTGCGATATGTATTCTTTACAGGAACATCGGTATATAAAAATTAAAAATAAATAAATAAATAAATAAATAAGCTGTGGGAAAATGTTCTCTCACTCATACAACACACACCAGAATCAATCCATTCCATCTCTCAAACACACACACACACCAGAATCAATCCGTTCTCTCTCTAAAACACACACACACCAGAATCAATCCGTTCTCTCACTCACACACACACACCAGAATCAATCCATTCTCCCCCTCTCACACAAACACCAAAATCAATCTATTCTCTCTCTCATACAACACACACCAGAAACAATCGTTCTCTCTCTCTCTCACACACACACACACACCAGAATCAATCCATTCTCCCTCTCAAACACACACACACCAGAATCACTTTCATCCCTCAGCCTCTCTTCTCACCCGCAGTGATCCCCATTCACGAGCCTACTGAGCTTACCAAATGATCCCCCTCTGCTTTCTATGTGCCAGGCTCACCCCTGCAGACTGCCTGGGAGGGGAGGAGCAGAGCACTGCTCTCTTCTGAGTCAGATTCAGCACAACTGGGAGGCCCTGCTGCACCCCACCCCTCCAATTTTTGCTGTACTAGGCACAGACATAGTGCACCTTTTGACAAATTCAGGCCTGAATATACAAGCACAATAGCAAGGGGCACTTAGCTATGGGAGTCCAGCAACCTCAGCAAAATTGGCCAGGAGAGGGATAAAAATGGACACTCCTCATATTCAGGTTGAGGCTATATCATGCGCTGGCAGCACCATGGCTATTATCAATTACCACCTGCCTTCTGTTAAGGGTAGTAACTGCCGCTCTGTGCAGGTTACCCCCATGCCTTCTGTTAAGGGTAGTGACTGCCGCTCTCTGCAGGTTACCCCCATGCCTTCTGTTAAGGGCAGTAACTGCTGCTCTGTGCAGGTTACCCCCATGCCTTCTGTTAAGGATAGTAACTGCCGCTCCATGCAGGTTAACCCCATGCCTTCTGTTAAGGGTAGTAACTGCTGCTCCGTGCAGGTTACCTCATGCCTTCTGTTAAGGGAAGTAACTGCCACTCCATGCAGGTTACCCCCATGCCTTCTGTTAAGGGCAGTAACTGCCGCTCCATGCAGGTTACCTCCATGCCTTCTGTTAAGGGCAGTAACTGCTGCTCCATGCAGGTTACCTCCATGCCTTCTGTTAAGGGTAGTAACTGCCACTCCCTGCAGGTTACCCCCATGCCTTCTGTTAAGGGTAGAAACTGCCGCTCCCTGCAGGTTACCCCCATGCCTTCTGTTAAGGGTAGAAACTGCCGCTCCCTGCAGGTTACCCCCATGCCTTCTGTTAAGGGTAGTAACTGCCACTCTGTGCATGTTACCCCCATGCCTTCTGTTAAGGGTAGTGACTGCCGCTCTCTGCAGGTTACCCCCATGCCTTCTGTTAAGGGTAGTAACTGCCACTCCATGCAGGTTATCCCCATGCCTTTTGGTAAGGGTAGAAACTGATGCTCCATGCAGGTTACCCCCATGCCTTCTGTTAAGGGAAGTGACTGCCGCTCTCTGCAGTTACCCCCATGCCTTCTGTTAAGGATAGTAACTGCCGCTCCATGCAGGTTACCCCCATGCCTTCTGTTAAGGGTAGTAACTGCCGCTCCATGCAGGTTACCCCATGCCTTCTGTTAAGGGTAGTGACTGCCGCTCTGTGCAGGTTACCCCCATGCCTTCTGTTAAGGGTAGTGACTGCCGCTCCCTGCAGGTTACCCCCATGCCTTCTGTTAAGGGTAGTAACTGCCACTCCATGCAGGTTACCCCTATGCTTTCTGTTAAGGGTAGTAACTGCCACTCCGTGCAGGTTGCCCCCATGCCTTCTGTTAAGCGTAGAAATTGATGCTCCGTGCAGGTTACCCCCCATGCCTTCTGTTAAGGGTAGTAACTGCTGCTCCATGCAGGTTACCCCATGCCTTCTGTTATGGGTAGTAACTGCTTCTCCATGCAGGTTACCCCCATGCCTTCTGTTAAGGGTAGTGACTGCTGCTCTCTGCAGGTTACCCTCATGCCTTCTGTTAAGCGTAGAAATTGATTCTCCGTGCAGGTTACCCCCATGCCTTCTGTTAAGGGTAGTGACTGCCGCTCTCTGCAGGTTACCCCCATGCCTTCTGTTAAGGGTAGTAACTGCCGCTCCATGCAGGTAACCCACATGCCTTCTGTTAAGGGCAGTAACTGCTGCTCTGTGCAGGTTACCCCATGCCTTCTGTTAAGGGTAGTGACTGCCGCTCTCTACAGGTTACCCCCATGCCTTCTGTTAAGGGTAGTAACTGCCGCTCTCTGCAGGTTACCCCCATGCCTTCTGTTAAGGGTAGTAACTGCCGCTCTGTGCAGGTTACCCCATGCCTTCTGTTAAGGGTAGTGACTGCCGCTCTGTGCAGGTTACCCCCATGCCTTCTGTTAAGGGTAGTAACTGCCGCTCTGTGCAGGTTACCCCCATGCCTTCTGTTAAGTGTAGTAACTGCCGCTCCGTGCAGGTTACCCCCATGCCTTCTGTTAAGGGTAGTAACTACTGCTCTGTGCAGGTTACCCCATGCCTTCTGTTAAGGGTAGTAACTGCTGCTCTGTGCAGGTTACCCCCATGCCTTCTGTTAAGGGCAGTAACTGCTGCTCTGTGCAGGTTATCCCATGCCTTCTGTTAAGGGTAGTGACTGCCGCTCTCTGCAGGTTACCCCCCATGCCTTCTGTTAAGGGTAGTAACTGCCACTCTGTGCAGGTTACCCCCTGCCTTCTGTTAAGTGTAGTAACTGCCGCTCCGTGCAGGTTACCCCCATGGCTTCTGTTAAGGGTAGTAACTATTGCTCTGTGCAGGTTACCCCATGCCTTCTGTTAAGGGTAGTAACTGCCTCTCTGTGCAGGTTACTCCCATGCCTTCTGTTAAGGGTAGTAACTGCCACTCTGTGCAGGTTACCCCATGCCTTCTGTTAAGGGTAGTAACTGCTGCTCTGTGCAGGTTACCCCCATGCCTTCTGTTAAGGATAGTAACTGCCGCTCCATGCAGGTTACCCCTGTTCTTTATTTCCATTCTAAATCAATCAGGGATCCTCTGTGTATTACCAGTGCCCTTTTGAATTCCTTTACTGCTCTCTTCATCATCCTTTCCTGGTCTTCCCCCTTGGAGTTTCATATCGTGAACACCAGTTCGGACATAAAGCTGTATTACGCTAAAGGGTTTAGAGGGAGGGGAGCAATTATTAAGGTTGTAAAAATGTTGTGTGTGGTTTGTATCTTATTGCAGATTCCTATATCTATTGCTGTTACCGTTCCTTAATACCGCGATAAAACGTACATTAAAGAAAAAAGAACTCTATGCTGCTGGATCTGCGAATTGAATTGAATTATTTCTGTTTTTGTGAAATGGTGACGTCATGTTTTTTTGGATGGAGGGGTGCGGGTTGTGTGCGTGGGGGATTGGCGGGCTGAGGAAGTGATTGAGTTATTTATAGGCTGGAAGCATTTGTTTCGGTGTTGGGCAGATTTAGTGCTATGTAATAACTTGGTCAGGGCTGAAAGGCTCGGGCGATTGAAATCCAAGTAACGGGCCGATACAGTACAGTGCGCTCCGGTAACCGGCATTTGGACGCGCGTTTTCGACTCGCTAGCTTTACCCCTTATTCAGTAAGGGGTCGAAAACGCGCGTCCAACCCCCCCGAAACTAATAGCACCCGCAACATGCAAATGCACGTTGATGACCCTATTAGTCATTCCCGCGCGATTCAGTAAGTAAAATGTGCAGCCAAGCCGCACATTTTACTTTCAGAAATTAGCGCCTACCCAAAGGTAGGCGCTAATTTCTGCCGGCGCCAGGGAAGTGCACAGAAAGCAGTAAAAACTGCTTTCTGTGCAGACTCCGACAATATCATGGCGATATTAAGTCGGAGGTCCCAAAGTAAAAAAAACTTAAAAAAAAAAAAAAAATTAAAATGGGCCCGCGGCTCGCAGGTTGAAAACCGGATGCTCAATTTTGCCGGCGTCGGTTCTCAAACCCGCTGACAGCTGTCGCTCCTGTGCAAAAAGAGGTGCTAGTGTCCCTGGGAGAGCTTGCCCGCTCTCCCGCGATTTTTCCTGTATTGGCCCGTAAAAATCAGTTGTCCATCTTTCTTCCCCTCTGAAGCAGGCAGGCGCCCACACGTGTCCACACGTGTTCTGCCCCCCGAGGAGCGCCTCTGGGAGGGTGCACACAGGTCCAGCGAGGTGCACTCACTCCGCCCTTCCACTCGCACGCTCCCCGTATTCATCCACACATCTTCTGACTGAGGAGCAGGCAAGCGAGACCCGCACACCCTCACAGGATCGGGCCATGCAGGGGAGCTGAAAATGCACAGAACCCCCCGCACACCCCCCCACACGCTCCTGTCCCGAGCAGCTGACCTCCGCCCCGGGTCAGAGCACCCGCCTCACAGCACAAGAACTCCCTCATCAATGCTAGGGATCGGGGCTCATCATCTCAGTCAGACTCAGACAAACTGATCGTCCTGACAGTTTTACACGAGTGGCCAGAGTAATGCAGAGAATGATTAAACCAAGAAAGGAACAAAGCATTCCCCGTGAGGCTGGACTGGGAAGATGGGAGGGACACTTGCAAAGCTTTCCTTAGGGATCCTGCCCTCATCCTCCCTCCTTGCCCCTGCATGTCCTGGACACAGACTCACCCTCGCTCCCGGGCAGCGTTGGGCACCGAGGGGGCCACGGTGCTAGGGGACAGCAGCGCTGAGGACGTGGTGCCAGGGAGAGCGACCTCTGGAATGACTGAAGTGCCAGCGAGCGGAGAGCAAACACCTCACAGGCACGGCCAAAGGTTAACCAGAGCAGAGCTCACGGACTTCATTCGCCAGACTCAGGGCTTGTACAAGAGGGAACAGCAGACTGCATTCAGGCCAATCCAGTGCTATCACAAGCTTGGAAACCACCAGCTCTCCCAGCACAGCGTGCAATCAGCAATTAAACCGGGCCAACCTTTTATCCACTTATTAAGCAAAATAGATAATAATTTCTTCCATGGCAAAGGAAACCTCAGAGTCTTGGCTCAAGACTACAGTCTGTTAACTCTAGGACTAGAGGGCTCAGGGGGTGCGAGCAGGGCTCCAGGGGTTATCCGGATAACTACAGACCAGTTAGCCTGACTTCAGTGCCAGGAAAAATAGTGGAAACTATTCTAAAGATCAAAATTACAGAACATATAGAAAGACATGGTTTAATGGAACAAAGTCAGCATGGCTTTACCCAGGGCAAGTCTTGCCTCACAAATCTGCTTCACTTTTTTGAAGGAGTTAATAAACACATGGATAAAGGTGAACCGGTAGATATAGTATACTTGGATTTTCAGAAGGCGTTTCACAAAGTTCCTCATGAGAGGCTTCTAGGAAAAGTAAAAAGTCATGGGATGGGTGGCGATGTCCTTTCGTGGATTGCAAACTGGCTAAAAGACAGGAAACAGAGAGTAGGATTAAATGGGCAATTTTCTCAGTAGAAGGGAGTGGACAGTGGAGTGCCTCAGGGATCGGTATTGGGACCCTTACTTTTCAATATATATATAAATGATCTGGAAAGAAATACGACGAGTGAGATAATCAAATTTGCAGATGACACAAAATTGTTCAGAGTAGTTAAATCATAAGCAGATTGTGATAAATTGCAGGAAGACCTTGTGAGATTGGAAAATTGGGCATCCAAATGACAGATGAAATTTAATGTGGATAAGTGCAAGGTGATGCATATAGGGAAAAATAACCCATGCTATAATTACACAATGTTGGGTTCCATATTAGGTGCTACAACCCAAGAAAGAGATCTAGGTGTCATAGTGGTATAACACATTGAAATCGTCGGTCAGTGTGCTGCGGCAGTCAAAAAAGCAACAGAATGTTGGGGAATTATTAGAAAGGGAATGGTGAATAAAACGGAAAAGTGTCATAATGCCTCTGTATCGCTCCATAGTGAGACCGCACCTTGAATATTGTGTACAATTCTGGTCGCCGCATCTCAAAAAAGATATAATTGCGATGGAGAAGGTACAGAGAAGGGTGATCAAAATGATAAAGGGGAATGAAACAGCTCCCCTATGAGGAAAGACTAAGAGGTTAGGACTTTTCAGCTTGGAGAAGAGACGACTGAGGGGGGATATGATAGAGGTGTTTAAAATCATGAGAGGTCTAGAACGGGTAGATGTGAATAGGTTATTTACTCTTTCGGATAGTAGAAAGACTAGGGGGCACTCCATGAAGTTAGCATGGGGCACATTTAAAACTAATCGGAGAAAGTTCTTTTTTACTCAACGCACAATTAAACTCTGGAATTTGTTGCCAGAGGATGTGGTTAGTGCAGTTAGTATAGCTGTGTTTAAAAAAGGATTGGATAAGTTCTTGGAGGAGAAGTCCGTTACCTGCTATTAAGTTCACTTAGAGAATAGCCACTGCCATTAGCAATGGTTACATGGAATAGACTTAGTTTTTGGGTACTTGCCAGGTTCTTATGGCCTGGATTGGCCACTGTTGGAAACAGGATGCTGGGCTTGATGGACCCTTGGTCTGACCCAGTATGGCATTTTCTTATGTTCTTATGTGCCATAACAGTGCGAGTTAGTTGCCGTCCTCATTCCTGTGTTCCTGTGCTTGTTCCAGTGTTCCTGAGTTTGCTCCTGTCTTCCTGTGGTCCTTCCTGTGTTCCAGCACCTGTTCCAGTGATTCTTCATTCCTGAGTTCGTTCTTCGTTCCTCATCCCAGGTTGTACCCTGCTCGGACTGATACCCAGTACTGACTTCGGCTTGCCTCTGACCATGCTTGGACTGATCCTCTGCTTGCCTCTGACTACACTTGAACTGACCTCTGCTTGCCTTTGACTACACTTGAACTGATCCCTGGAACTGACCTCTGCTTGCCTCTGACCACGCTTGGACTGATACCTGGAACTGACAATTCTCAGATGGATACCCTGGCTTTGACCCTTGCGCTCCTTTCAGAAACTCTCTTCGCTTCTCCTGTGACCACCAGGCCCTCCTGCCTTGACGCTGACAGCGGCCTTCCTCGAGCTAGACCACTAGGCGCTACCTATCCTGCCCAGAGGACCTTCAGTTCCTGCCTCATACCCGTGGTTTCCGGTACTCTCTGTTCCGATCTAGCTCATCTGTTTACCATCAGCCACGCATCTCTACTCTTCGTGGGCACACCTCTCCATCTCTCCGGGAGACCCCCAGAGGCCCACCTAAGCCCAGGCAGTCTGGAAATCCAAGGGCTCAACCCGCAGAGCCCCCGGGCCATTATTGGTGAAGCTCCAGCTTGCCTCTGTCTCCTTGTGTGCTCCGCCTCCTGGTGGCAGGTGCTCCCTGGGTTCCCTCAGAGGGCCGTACCAATCCTGCGCCAGGCCAAGGGTCCACCTCCAGTGCAACAATGTGCTTTTGTCTGTGTTAATGGTTTGAAATCCAGTGATTTTCCACTAGAGTGGGGTACTCGTCAAGGTTGCGATTATCACCCTTGCTATTTATTTTAGCTCTAGAACCCTTTTTATGTTGGCTTTGGGCGAACCGGAACATAGTGGGTATTCCTATTGATAGTCGCACGTGTACTACCTTTAAACTCTCTGTTTTCGCAGATCATATGCTGCTCCATGTCGCGGACTCACAAAAATCCATACCGGCCCTCCTCTCCGATGTAGCGGAATACGAGTGCGTGGCCGGCTTTAAATTAAACCTTGACCAATGTGAAGCCTTACTGGTAGTCCCAGCTGTTAGGCAAACGTGAGCTGGGGCTTTTATGATGAAATGGGTTTCTGGGTCTTTTTCCTACCTCGGCATTACGTTAGCTATGGATTTGACCCAACTCGGAAAACTCAACTTTACTCACTTGATCAGTGCGACCAAATAGACACTCGCGCTTTGGCACGATTTCCCGCTTTCGCTATTGGGTTGAGTCAATCTCGTCCAAATGATTCTTTTGCCCAAGTGGCTTCACTTATTTCAAACTCTACCCTGTCTATTTACCAACCAGGAGTTAGCAGGCATGGATTGTCTCTTGAGCTGCTTTATTTGGAAACATAAAAGACCTCAGCTATCCTGGCTGGCAATTTATTGAAAGAAAGAGGGAGGCAGACTTGGCCTTGTGGATTTGAAACTATACAGTATAGCGTGTAATTTATGCCTTGTAGCCAACTGGTTGTTGAAATCATCTTTTTTCACTCCTCATAACTTCTGGGGCTGCCCAAAAATTCAGGTTTTTGGAAAACGGTAGTTACCTGTATTTCTCAAGTAACTGGGATACAGCTGCCCTCCCAGACCCATAGAGTCCTCTTCGACCAACTGGGTGGCGTGGCTCTGGGGCAGAGATTTAAGAGGTTATGGATGCGGAAAGATTTATTGCTAAGAAGTCTATCCTTCACTGTTGCATGGAAACAGACTTGCCAAATTTGATAGACTGAAAAAATCAAGCCCACCTCTTATTCTTGAATGAAAAACTGGCGGAACGAATTGACATAGCTCACAATCCAGGCCCTTCGTCCTCACCTGGATCGCTTATGTACAATCCCTACCCTATAGGGCTCGCAGTTTAATTCTCAATGACTGTTCCCTGCCTCATACTTCATGATTTCTACTCTTATTGTTACGATTACCTGCTAGACCTGGGGGGGGGAGGAGGTACAAAAGGGGGCTTGTTTTCTAGTGAGAGAGGCTGAGAAGACTCCGCCAGCAGGCTCTCTGTGTTTTTGCCATATTTGCCCTGTGTTGGGTTGGGGGGGGGGGGGGGGCGTGTGTTGTTAGGGGTGCATTGCCTATGTTTATCAAGTGTACTACTGGAAATTCCAGTCTTTAATTGCTAATTGGTTGTTTGGCCATGTATGTATTTGTAAAATTCAATAAAGATATTTAAACATAACTGGTACTAATCATCAGTAGCATGGGATAGACTTAGTTTTTGGGTACTTGCCAGGTTCTGGTGGCCTGGTTTTGGCCTCTGTTGGAAAAAGGATATTGGGCTTGATGGACCCTTGGTCTGACCCAGTATGGCATTTTCTTATGTTCATAGAGGCTGTCACATCTACAACTCTAGGGCTCAGGGGATGGGAGCAGGGATACAGAGCCTGTTTCCTGCAGGTGTTTGCAGTTACTGTGCACTAATGGTATTTGGTCTTTCTTTCTCTGCCCTAACAATGAAATGATCTTGTAAAGCGACTGCGTAGTATTTCTGTGTTGTAGTGCTACAAAGAGCTGTTAGTGCATAGTAGCAGAAAGTGTAACTAAATTGACACTTGTAGCCTTGGTAGGGAGTAGTTTCCTTGGTAACAGGCATGAATCTGCCTTCCCATTGGCTGTCTGCTTGTTGTTTATTGCTGTTGCCATGGTTCCCTCTGCCTGAGGTAAGCAGGACGTCAGACACGTGACCAGAGCTTGTCTCTTTAGCTTTGTTTATTCCTGTTGCCAGGCACTGGCAGGTCAAACCCTTGTGCATATTTTGAATTTGCCAATCCCTGCTCATTTTAGAAAAGGGGGTGCTGGCATTTTGGAATATTATGCAGGTATGTGCTCTCCAATCCTGCTTCTTTTTGTTTTTTGAGAGGTGCCTGGTAATTGGTTAAGTGAGTTTTTGAATTGGCCAATTATAGGTTTATATCCCCTCCCACTTTTACTCAGTGGCTATATAATAAGGGAGCCGCTGTTTGGGTGCTGCTTTTGTTTTGTGGGGTTTGAGGGAAAACATCTGCTCTTTATTCACTGATCCAATCATTTGCCTTTCCAGAACAGAAAAATAATTATATCAATCCATCAGTGTTAGCTGCAGCTGGAGATTGATTTAATAACTCTAAATCACAGTCTTGTTGAGGGGTGGTTGGGTACCAGGCTAGTAGCCAGCCACTTAGACGCAGTAGCCTAGCCCTAGGCCCCAGTGCTTGTAAGGTAGGCACTTTCTCTGCAGTGCATGCAATAGTGAGTGAGTGAGTGCTGCAGAGTCAGGCATTAGTGCACTGCACTGGAGGTGCTTGTGTAGCACTAGCTAGTCACTATTAGCCAGTGCCACAATCTTTCTTATTATTTTTACATCCTGTCCTCTGTCCTTTGACCTGGGCTCCAGAATCTGTCAACTTGCCACTGGTCTGAGGCATCTGGACCAGCAACATCAGCAGTGCCAAATTTTCAAATGTATTAAAACCTTTAAAGAGCAGTGAGAGGACTGGAGGAAGAGCAGTAACTGCAGTGCTTGTCTTGCACTGTATCAGGAAGACAGTGGGTGACATGTTTTTCAGCTGCTGCTGCTGCTACACAGTTCAGTAACATAACATCTCTGCCAGTTGTGTAGTAGACTGCAGTTGATTTTATTTTCAGCAGTAGTGGTGGCTGCACCATTTAATTAATCAGTTAATAGCTTGCCAATAACAACCATATAGTAAAACCAATTGATTTATATTTCTATAAAATCAAGTGAAGAGCAGAGCTCCTCCTGCACTTTTACCTGCAGAGCTGTCTATGGGATACACTTGTGGCAGGCTAGAACTGCAGTAGCAGCCAGGTAGCCACTTTACTTAACATGGGTGCCACATTTTCAAATTGAATAAACATTTTAAGAACAGTGACAGGACTAGAGCAGCCGCTGAAGTGCTCTTGTACTGTATCAGTATCAGTGAGTGACATCTTTTATTGGGTGATATTTGGTATTGCACTCTGGCTGGCTGGCAGGCTAGCCAAGCAGGCAGACAGTAGTGGTACAGCACTGGTCATTCAGAGACTCGCTGGTGGTCACAGCAGTTGCCACCTGACCCCTTTCACTATCTGTGTGTGTTCTCTTTGCAGCCAGCTTGAGCATTAGCGAGAATAGAGACGGTCTCTGTGGTGCGCTGTCACGGTGGGTAGTGTGTGCTCTGGCTGTTTGTGTGCACTCACTGTGTAGCCAAGTTAGAGCCTCTGTGCAAGGTGTAAAGGGACAAGGAAGTAAAACCATTCAATCATTCATCATGCCACTTCCCTCTGGAAGAAAACGTGCTACTACAGGTACTGGGAGTGGGCGGCAAGTGTTTAAATATGGTGGTAGCAGCAGGCGTATTGGCTTTGCCGGTGGCAGAGGGCCTGTGCAAGGCATGGGTGCTAGTGCTACCAGAAAGAGCAGTCTGCCAGTTCCCAGGAAAAAACTGCGAATTTTTGAGAAGAGTAAGAATGATAATCCTGCTACTTGTGAGGATGTAGAAGATCAAGGAAAATCTGAACAATGTGAGGGAAAGGCCAAATCTGTGCAGTGCACTTTATTCTTAGATGAAAGAACAGCGCCAGATAAAGTCTTGCATGATGACTCTGATTATTCATATATTGATGATGATGATGATGAGGAGGAGGTGGTTGACAATGATGATCATCAATCTGATGTGGATTTCCTAATGGGTGAATCTGCTAGCAAGGGGAAGGGAAAATCTGTGGAAAGATCTCAGGGGTTCTTGGCTAGTAAAACGTCTGAGGAGGAGGAGGAGGAGAACACCACCAATGACATTGTACTTTCACATGGTGGCAATACTAGTCAGATTGCAAAAAACGCTGCCAGCATCACCTGTACACCATTTGAACTTCGGCAAGTGACTACTACTACTGCTACTTCTGCTATGAGAATGGCAATAAGTATCCAGCCTAGAGTAAGGGACAGTAGGAAGACATCAAAGATTTGGAATCATTTTCATGTTCTGGCTGATCGGAGATGTGCTGAATGTATCCATTGTAAAAGGATGGTGAGCCGTGGAAGAATTATGGGACATCTTACTAACAGCAACATGAAATATCACCTGGAAAGAGAACATAGAGCACTGTTGCTTGCAGAAGAAGCTGGGAAAGCAACAGGGAGGCCACAGAAGGAAAGTAGCACAGAAGATTGTGTGCAACTGCACCAGCAGCAGTCTGCTCCTCCTCTTCCCCGGCAGCAGCGGCAAGCTACCATTGAGCAGATGGGGTGGTGTTCTGCAATGTCACAGAGTAGGAAGCAGGTAACATCCAAAGTGATGACACGACAGATTGCTGTAATGATTGCTGCGGATGATCAGCCACTGCAGATTGTAGAGAATGATGGATTTAAGCAGCTGATCCATCTTTTAGCCCCTGACTACAAAATTCCTTCAAGAACTACATTTAGCCTTCAGGTGATTCCTTCCCTGTACTCACAATGTCGTGCTCGAATGCAGAGCGTGATGGCAAGGGCAAAGGGGAGGAGCATCCATCTCACCACTGATGTTTGGACTAGTATGAACGCAATGCATGCATATTTGTCTCTAACAGCACATTGGTGGCAGCTGGATGAGGCATTAATACCTGTAAGCAGCACTAGCAGTGGCAGCAGTAGCACCAGCAGCTCCAAAAAGGTTTCACCAGGATACCGGTGGGCTTTACTGCATGCTCAAGTGCTAGACAAGAACCACACTTCAGAAAATATCTTACACGCAATTCAGGGGATGATGGAAAGATGGAATGGGCTCCTTACAAGCAGTGATATGGAATGTTTAAATGGATATTTCATTACTGACAATGGTGCCAGTATTGTTAAGGCTCTGGCTGATGGTGGATTAAAGGGCATCCAATGCGTTGCCCAAATGCTGCACCTGGTAGTGAGGGATGCTTTGGGGCTTAGTGGCAAGGAAAGTGGTAGTCAAGTCCTGAAGCGGTTGATTGAAAAGTGTCGCAAAATAGCTGGGCATTTCAATCGCAGTGTGAAAAATGGGAAGGAACTCAGAGAGAGGCAAATAACAGTTGGCGCACCTTTGCACAACCTTCTTCAGGATGTGCCTACCAGATGGAATTCCACCTATCTTATGTTGGAGAGGTTCTCTGAACAGCGGACACCTCTTCATGATTTGAAAATGGCCTCTGAAATTGGATTGGAAAGCACTCTTGGATGTCAGGACTGGACAAACATTGCACAGATGGTGCATGTCCTCAAGCCTTTCAAAGTATATACTGATGCACTGAGTTCAGCTACAGCCATGTTAGGTGATGTCATCCCTGTAATATACTATCTGGAGCAGGTATTAGAGGAATTTCTGCATCAGCCAGATTTCTCAAAGGAAGTTTTGCTGCTTGTTAAATGCTTAAAAGAACAAGTACGGAAAAGATTGAAACCTCTCATGCAAAGGGATTGCTATATGTTAGCCACGATGTGTGACCCACGTGTGAAAGGCTGTTTTGCTCTCAAGTGCAACGCTCTTACATATTGGAAAAAAAAGTTAATTACAATGGTTAAAAAGATAATGTCAAAGAGGGTCAGTTTTAAGGATGATGATGACGAATTAGGATCATCCTCTCAGTCTCCAGCTCCATCCTGTTCAACTAGTACCAGCTGTTACCCTCCCATGACACACCATTGTCATCCCAAATTTGATGAACTGGATCCCATGTTGCACGCAAGAGCATCACTTGTTGGCAGAATTCTGAGAGGTGCTGACCAGCAGCAATATGCGCAAGAGAAGCTTTCAGAAATTTATGTAAAGAGTTTTATGTCTGAACCAATTCAGAGCATGGACTCAGATCCCTTGAGATATTGGGCACAGAAAGCTTCAGTGTGGCCTGATCTTGCTATAGTAGCACAGCACTTTCTTTCCTGCCCACCAACCAGTGTGCAAAGTGAAAGAGTATTTTCAATAAAAGGGAACATTGGGACTCCACACCATGCATGTTTGTCTCCAGACTTAGTAGAGCAATTGGTTTTCATCAAAATGAACTTTCCTTTGCTTGGGTTTCCGGAGATTCCCTGTGATTGGGAGGAGGAGTGAGATGAGAATCAGGCTGGTTTACTAGTGGGGAGGGGGGCAGATACTATAATATTCCTGCGCATTTGTGTAAAATCATTTAATGAATGGTCTATCCGCAAAGAATAATACATTAATAGTATTACAATACCTACATATACATTTACAATGGTAATATACCATATATGTCTTGCCTAATTCTTGTGCCTCCAAAAATGTATGAGCAGTAAGTCTCATGAATGACTGGAAATGTTTGTAAAACTGCTGTGAACCCAACACTGCCAGCTGGAGCAAAATATAACAACAAGATAACTATACTGTCTGTCTGCTGCTGCCTCTTGTGATCCCAGAAGCCAGTCAGAGAGCCACAACTCAACAACGTCTAGGCCTCCTGAGTGCTGTGTCCCGAACCCCACCAGTTGGGGTGCATTATATAACAACAATACAAGTACACTGTCTGCTGATGCCTCTTGTGGTCCCAGAAGCCAGTCCAAGGGCCACAATGCAAATATGCCCAGTCCTGCTGAGTGCTGTGTCCCTAACCCTGGCCGGTTGGGGCGCACTATATAACAACAAGACAAGTACACTGTCTGCTGCTGCCTCTTGTCCCAGAAGCCAGTCCGAGGGCCTCAGCTCAACAAAGTCCAGTCCTGCTGAGTGCTGTGGCCCCAACACCTCCAGTTGGGGTGCACTATCTAACAACAAGACAAGTACACTGTGTGTCTGCTGCTATGGTCCCAGAAGCCAGGCCAAGGGCCACAATGCAACAACTTCCAGTCCTGCTGAGTGCTGTGTCCAAACACCGATACAACAACAAGACAAGTATACTGTCTGTCTGCTGCTGCCTCTTGTGCTCCCAGAAGCCAGGCCAGGGGCCACATTGCAACAATGCCCAGTCCTTCTGAGTGCTGAGTCCCCAACACTGCCAGTTGGAACACACGATATAACAACAAGTACAATGTCTGTCTGCAGCTGCCTCTTGTGATCCCAGAAGCCAGGCCAAGGGCTACAACTCAACAACGCCCAGTTCTGCTAAGTGCTGTGTCCTCAACACTGCCAGTTGGGGTGCACTAAATAACAAGAAGACAACTACAATCTCTGTCTTCAGCTGCCTCTTGTTGTCCCAGAAGCCACTACGAGGGCCACAACACAACAACGCCTAGGCCTGCTGAATGCTGTGGCCCAAACACTGCCAGTTGTAGCACAATATATAACAAGACATGTACACTGTCTGTTTGCTGCTGCCTCTTGTGGTCCCAGGAGCCAGTCTGAGGGCCACAACACAACAATGCCTAGGCCTGCTGAGTGCTGTGTCCCCAACACCGCCAGTTGGAGCACAATATATAACAAGACAAGTACACTGACTGCTGCTGGCTCTTGTGGTCCCAGAAGCCATTCCGAGGGACACAACACAACAACATCCAGTCTGCTGAATGCTGTGTCCCCAACACTGCCGGTTGGGGCACAGTATATACAACAAGTCAAGTACATTGTCTGTCTGCTGCTGCCTTTTGTGTACCCAGAAGCCAGTCCAAGGGCAACAATGCAACAACATCTAGTCCTGCTGAGTGCTGTGGTCCCCAACACCGCCAGTTGGAGCACACTGTATATCAACAAGACAAGTACACTGTCTGGTGCTGCCTCCTGTGGTTCCAGAAGCCATTCCGAGGGCCACAACACAACAACATCCAGTCCTGCTGAGTACTGTCCCAACACCGCCAGTTGGAGCACACTATCTAACAACAAGTACACTGTCTGTCTGCTGCTGCCTCTTGTCGTCCCAGGAGCCAGTCCGAGGGCCACAACACAACAACATCCAGTCCTGAGTGCTGTGTCCCCAACACTGCCAGTCGGGCCGCACTAAATAACAAGAAGACAACTACACTCTCTGTCTTCAGCTGCCTCTTGTTATCCCAGAAGCCACTACGAGGGCCACAATACAACAAAGTACAGTCCTGCTGAGTGCTGTGGCCCCAACACTGCCAGTTGGAGCACACTATATAACAACAAGTCAAGTACACTTTCTGTCTGCTGCTGCCTCTTGTGGTCCCAGGAGCAACTCTTAGGGCCACAGTGTAACAACGCCCAGTCCTGCTGAGTGTTGTGTCCCCAACACTGCCAGTTGGAGCACACTATATAACAACAAGACAAGTACACTTTCTGTCTGGAGCTGCCTCTTGTGGTCCCAGGAGCCAGTCCGAGTGCCACAACACAACAACATCCAGTCCTGATTGTTGTGTCCCCAACACTGCCAGATGGGGCGCACTAAACAACAACAAGACAACTACACAGAGAGTTGTAGCACAACTCATTCAGCTGCTCTTGTTGTCCCAGAAGCCAGTCCGAGGGCCACAATACAACGCCTAGGCCTGCTGAGTGCTGCATCCCCAATACCACCAGTTGGGGTGCACTATCTAACAACAAGACAAGTACACTGTCTGTCTGCTGCTGCCTCTTGTGGTTCCAGAAGCCAGTCAAAGAGTCACAAAGCAAGAATGCCCAGTCCTGTTGAGTGCTCTGTCTCCAAAACCCCTGGTTGTGGCACACTACAGCCACCAAAGCACTCCTCCTGCTTCCTGTCCAGGCCTGATGTGCAGGATCGAGAGTTGGAAGAGAGGCTTTGCCAGCTGGGTCCCCAACACTGCCCACTGGAGCACTCTGTTGCAAATACCACACTGCTCCTGCCTCTTGTGGCCCCAGAAGCCAGTGCAAGGTCCACAAGACAACAACGCCTGATCCAGCTGAGTGCTGTGTCCCAACACCACCAGTTGGGGCACACTGTATAGCAACAAGAGAAGCACACTGTCTGTCTGCTGCCGCCGCTTCTGGTCCCAGAGGCCAGTCCGAGGGCCACAACAGTGCCCGATCGTCCTGAGTGCTGTGTCCCATGCTCTCATTCATGCACACAGACACAGGCTTCTCACTCCCATGCTCTCTCTCTCTCATGCACACACAACACACACACACACACACATGCTTCTCACTTCCATGCACTGTCTCATGCATACACCACACACACACACACACACACACATGCTTCTCACTTCCATGCACTGTCTCATGCATACACCACACACACACACACACACACACACATGCTTCTCACTTCCATGCTCTCTCTCTCATGCACACACAACACACACACACACATGGTTCTCACTTCCATGCACTGTCTCATGCATACACCACACACACACATCCACCTCCGAGGCAGGTCCCCGCCGGGTTCCTCTGCCGCCTTCCCCCCAGCGTCCACCTCCGAGGCATGAGTCTCAGACTCATTTCCAAAAGAAAACAATAATTGTGTGAATGAAGTATGAAAGAATTTCAGGCCAATGCAGTACAGTGGGGTTATATGCAATGTTTGAGGCGTGCACGCAGGGAGGTGGCTGTGCATCTGTTCTATCCCACTCCCGTAACAATGTACACACAGAGTAAAGATACACACACACCCTGGAGTGTGTGTTGTGTGTGTAGAAACACTCTGATGCTAACAATTGCTGTGTGTCCTAGCAGCCCATTTCAAGCGGCAAATGCAATGCTTGCTTGCCCGGGAGCTTTCTGTGATTCTGCCAGTCGCGGTATTGTTGTTCTTTGCAATAATATTAATAAAATAGGACTAAGAAAAGACCTTCAGAAATCATAATAAAACAGAAACACTGAGCGCCCAGCAGTTGTACCTTTCTGAAGGCTTTTTTTCTTTTTCCATGATTCTGCTTTCTTACTCCTACGTTAGTATCACAAGCAGTACATTTGCCGCGGTGAGCAGTATTTGGCCTTGAAGTGTTACCCCTTGCGCTAGTCGGAGTGCACAATATTGCATCGGCCAGGTTGAAAGATGTGTGAATGGTCAGTAGCCATGGTTGAAGCCTTGACGTTGGCGCTACTGCTCACAAGTGTGCAGCTTGTGCTAATTCAACCGGACTGAACGTTTTATGGAAGTGTATGAGCGAGTGCCCTACTAAAAACACTGAAATATGTTTTTCTCACGTTAATAGACATCTGCTGTGTAATTCAGTAATAATAATGATTATTAGCACCAAGCTACTAAATTTAATAATTGATGATTTTTAGCTTTATCACTAGCACTGAACGACATCTATGAACGTAATCAAACACACTGAGGACAGTTTTTCACATTGCAACTCTCAGTCCCTAATATTTCTAAAACTGCAAAAGAAACAAAGATTTACTTTACATAATTTATTTACAAAAATAATGTAAAAGAAAAACTATATATATATAACAAAAACATAGCACAATATATAAACACAATCAAATCATATTATAAGACAAATAAGTAAGGGTTTTGGAGGAGGGCTGCGTCTCAGGAGGATCCTGCTCTGGAGCAGAGAGCACTGGCATCTCCTCATGTGATGCCATTGAGAGGTCTCCAGGGCTGCTACTCTCCTCTCCAGCACCCTGAGCTCTGCCCTGACCTCCGCCCTGTACTTCGTGCAGGATCCCCTGCAGGACAGCAATCGTTACCCCGCAGGTACAGGCAGGAGATCCTGCAGAAGAGCAATCATTACCCCCCAGGTACAGGCAGGACCCCCTGCAGGAGAGCAATCGTTACCCCCCAGGTACAGGCAGGATCCCCTGCAGGCCAGCAATCGTTACCCCGCAGGTACAGGCAGGAGATCCTGCAGGAGAGCAATCATTACCCCCCAGGTACAGGCAGGACCCCCTGCAAGGACAGCAATCGTTACCCAGCAGGTACAGGCAGGATCCCCTGCAGGAGAGCAATCAGTAATACCCTGCAGGTACAGGCAGGATCCCCTGTAGGAGAGCAATCGTTACCCCGCAGGTACAGGCAGGATCCCCTGCAGGAGAGCAATCGCTACCCCCCCAGGTACAGGCAGGATCCCCTGCAGGAGAGCAATCAGTACTCCCCAGGTACAGGCAGGATCCCCTGTAGGAGAGCAATCGTTACCCCGCAGGTACAGGCAGGATCCCCTGCAGGAGAGCAATCGCTACCCCCCAGGTACAGGCAGGATCCCCTGCAGGAGAGCAATCAGTACTCCCCAGGTACAGGCAGGATCCCCTGTAGGAGAGCAATCGTTACCCCGCAGGTACAGGCAGGATCCCTTGCAGGAGAGCAATCGCTACCCCCCAGGTACAGGCAGGATCCCCTGCAGGAGAGCAATCAGTACTCCCCAGGTACAGGCAGGATCCCCTGCAGGAGAGCAATCAGTAATACCCTGCAGGTACAGGCAGGATCCCCTGCAGGAGAGCAATCATTACCCCGCAGGTACAGGCAGGATCCCTTGCAGGAGAGCAATCGCTACCCCCCAGGTACAGGCAGGATCCCCTGCAGGAGAGCAATCAGTACTCCCCATGTACAGGCAGGATCCCCTGCAGGACAGCAATTGTTACCCCGCAGGTAGAGGCAGGATCCCTTGCAGGAAAGCAATCGTTACCCCGCAGGTACAGGCAGGATCCCCTGCAGGAAAGCAATCAGTAATACCCTGCAGGTACAGGCAGGATCCCATGCGGGAGAGCAATCAGTACCCCCCAGGTACAGGCAGGATCCCCTGCAGGACAGCAATCGTTACCCAGCAGGTACAGGCAGGATCCCCTGCAGGAGAGCAATCAGTAATACCCTGCAGGTACAGGCAGGATCCCCTGTAGGAGAGCAATCGTTACCCCGCAGGTACAGGCAGGATCCCCTGCAGGAGAGCAATCGCTACCCCCCAGGTACAGGCAGGATCCCCTGCAGGAGAGCAATCAGTACTCCCAAGGTACAGGCAGGATCCCCTGTAGGAGAGCAATCGTTACCCCGCAGGTACAGGCAGGATCCCCTGCAGGAGAGCAATCGCTACCCCCCAGGTACAGGCAGGATCCCCTGCAGGAGAGCAATCAGTACTCCCCAGGTACAGGCAGGATCCCCTGTAGGAGAGCAATCGTTACCCCGCAGGTACAGGCAGGATCCCTTGCAGGAGAGCAATCGCTACCCCCCAGGTACAGGCAGGATCCCCTGCAGGAGAGCAATCAGTACTCCCCAGGTACAGGCAGGATCCCCTGCAGGAGAGCAATCCGTAATACCCTGCAGGTACAGGCAGGATCCCCTGCAGGAGAGCAATCGCTACCCCCCAGGTACAGGCAGGATCCCCTGCAGGAGAGCAATCAGTACTCCCCATGTACAGGCAGGATCCCCTGCAGGACAGCAATTGTTACCCCGCAGGTAGAGGCAGGATCCCCTGCAGGAAAGCAATCAGTAATACCCTGCAGGTACAGGCAGGATCCCATGCGGGAGAGCAATCAGTACCCCCCAGGTAGAGGCAGGATCCCTTGCAGGAAAGCAATCGTTACCCCGCAGGTACAGGCAGGATCCCCTGCAGGAAAGCAATCAGTAATACCCTGCAGGTACAGGCAGGATCCCATGCGGGAGAGCAATCAGTACCCCCCAGGTACAGGCAGGATCCCCTGCAGGACAGCAATCGTTACCCAGCAGGTACAGGCAGGATCCCCTGCAGGAGAGCAATCAGTAATACCCTGCAGGTACAGGCAGGATCCCCTGTAGGAGAGCAATCGTTACCCCGCAGGTACAGGCAGGATCCCCTGCAGGAGAGCAATCGCTACCCCCCAGGTACAGGCAGGATCCCCTGCAGGAGAGCAATCAGTACTCCCAAGGTACAGGCAGGATCCCCTGTAGGAGAGCAATCGTTACCCCGCAGGTACAGGCAGGATCCCCTGCAGGAGAGCAATCGCTACCCCCCAGGTACAGGCAGGATCCCCTGCAGGAGAGCAATCAGTACTCCCCAGGTACAGGCAGGATCCCCTGTAGGAGAGCAATCGTTACCCCGCAGGTACAGGCAGGATCCCTTGCAGGAGAGCAATCGCTACCCCCCCAGGTACAGGCAGGATCCCCTGCAGGAGAGCAATCAGTACTCCCCAGGTACAGGCAGGATCCCCTGCAGGAGAGCAATCAGTAATACCCTGCAGGTACAGGCAGGATCCCCTGCAGGAGAGCAATCGCTACCCCCCAGGTACAGGCAGGATCCCCTGCAGGAGAGCAATCAGTACTCCCCATGTACAGGCAGGATCCCCTGCAGGACAGCAATTGTTACCCCGCAGGTAGAGGCAGGATCCCCTGCAGGAAAGCAATCAGTAATACCCTGCAGGTACAGGCAGGATCCCATGCGGGAGAGCAATCAGTACCCCCCAGGTACAGGCAGGATCCCCTGCAGGAAAGCAATCGTTACCCCGCAGGTACAGGCAGGATCCCCTGCAGGAAAGCAATCAGTAATACCCTGCAGGTACAGGCAGGATCCCATGCGGGAGAGCAATCAGTACCCCCCAGGTACAGGCAGGATCCCCTGTAGGAGAGCAATCATTACCCCCCAGGTACAGGCAGGATCCCCTGCAGGAGAGCAATCGTTACCCCGCAGGTACAGGCAGGAGATCCTGCAGGAGAGCAATCGTTACCCCGCAGGTACAGGCAGTATCCCCTGCAGGAGAGCAATTAGTAATACCCTGCAGGTACAGGCAGGATCCCATGTGGGAGAGCAATCAGTACCCCCCAGGGACAGGCAGGATCCCCTGCAGGAGAGTAATCATTACCCCCCAGGTACAGGCAGGATCCCCTGCAGGACAGCAATCGTTACCCCGCAGGTACAGGCAGGAGATCCTGCAGGAGAGCAATCGTTACCCCGCAGGTACAGGCAGGATCCCCTGCAGGAGAGCAATCGTTACCCCGCAGGTACAAGCAGCATCCCCTGCAGGACAGCAACCGCTACCCCCCAGGTACAGGCAGGATCCCCTGTAGGAGAGCAATTGTTACCCCCCAGGTACAGGCAGGATCCCCTGCAAGAGAGCAATCATTACCCCGCAGGTACAGGCAGGAGATCCTGCAGGAGAGCAATCGTTACCCCGCAGGTACAGGCAGTATCCCCTGCAGGAGAGCAATCTGTAATACCCTGCAGGTAAAGGCAGGATCCCATGCGGGAGAGCAATCAGTACCCCCCAGGTACAGGCAGGATCCCCTGCAGGAGAGGAATCGTTACCTACCAGGTACAGGCAGGATCCCCTGCAGGAGAGCACTCGTTACCCCGCAGGTACAGGCAGTATCCCCTGCAGGAGAGCAATCAGTAATACCCTGCAGGTACAGGCAGGATCCCATGCGGGAGAGCAATCAGTACCCCCCAGGGACAGGCAGGATCCCCTGCAGGAGAGCAATCATTACCCCCCAGGTACAGGCAGGATCCCCTGCAGGACAGCAATCGTTACCCCGCAGGTACAAGCAGCATCCCCTGCAGGAGAGCAACCGCTACCCCCCAGGTACAGGCAGCATCCCCTGCAGGAGAGCAATCAGTATTACCCTGCAGGTACAGGCAGGATCCCCTGCAGGAGAGCAATCAGTACCCCCCAGGTATAGGCAGGATCCCCTGCAGGAGAGCAATCAGTAATACCCTGCAGGTACAGGCAGGATCCCATGCAGGAGAGCAATCGGTATCCCCCAGGTACAGGCAGGATCCCCTGCAGGAGAGCAATCGTTACCCCCCTAGTAGAGGCAGGATCCCCTGCAGGAGAGCAATCGTTACCCCGCAGGTACAGGCAGGATCCCCTGCAGGAGAACAATCGGTACCCCCCAGGGACAGGCAGGATCCCCTGCAGGAGAACAATCGGTACCCCCCAGGGACAGGCAGGATCCCCTGCAGGAGAGCAATCGTTACCCCGCAGGTACAGGCAGGATCCCCTGCAGGAGAGCAATCAGTAATACCCTGCAGGTACAGGCAGGATCCCCTGCAGGAGAGCAATCGTTACCCCGCAGGTACAGGCAGGATCCCCTGTAGGAGAGCAATCGCTACCCCCCATGTACAGGCAGGATCCCCTGCAGGAGAGCAATCAGTAATACCCTGCAGATACAGGCAGGATCCCCTGCAGGAGAACAATCGGTACCCCCCAGGGACAGGCAGGATCCCCTGCAGGAGAGCAATCGTTATCCCCCTGGTAGAGGCAGGTTCCCCTGCAGGAGAGCAATCAGTAATACCCTGCAGATACAGGCAGGATCCCCTGCAGGAGAACAATCGGTACCCCCCAGGGACAGGCAGGATCCCCTGCAGGAGAGCAATCGTTATCCCCCTGGTAGAGGCAGGTTCCCCTGCAGGAGAGCAATCGTTACCCCGCAGGTACAGGCAGGATCCCCTGTAGGAGAGCAATCGCTACCCCCCAGGTACAAGCAGGACCCATGCAGGAGAGCAATCAGTAATACCCTGCAGATACAGGCAGGATCCCATGCGGAAGAGAGCAATCGGTACCCCCCAGGTACAGGCAGGAGATCCCGCAGGAAGTACAGGAGTGCCAGGGCCTGGCTCCTGGCGGTTGTCGATGCTCCTGGTGCTGCTGCTGGCAGTTGCTGCTCGTTCTTCCCTGTAAGGAAATGTAAACAAACTATTTAAACAGGAGACACAGAACAATACATATATGTCAAATAAATTAGCAAAAAACATTTTAGTATTAATATTCCAATAACACAGTCTGTATATGTAATTAAACACACAATCGTGCAGTTAGTTTAGTAAGTTAGAGGGTTTTAGGAACATGAGGAGTGGATAACAGGGACGAGAGAGGGAGGGGATATAATTCTCTAGATAGATATCACGTGATTTGAAGGATTAGAAGGAGAAGGAAAAGGAGATTTCTGTGCCATGTCCTCTCTACCAAGCTGGCATCAAGGTAGAGAAAAGGGATGGGACACTACAAATCTCCTCTTCTTTCTCCTTAAAGCTTTCCTGAAGGTAGCGGTGCCCTAAACCCAAACTCACCCAGACTTACTCTTACAGTGGTGTGAATAATACTGTAGTTCTGTTTCTCTAAGAGCTCTACAGAGGCTCTCTCTCACTCTCTATCTCTCTCTCTCTGTAATGCACATTGCAGTAAAATATCCCGCTTCGTGCTGTCTTGGAAATTCCCCTAACCACGCCCCCTTCTCCCATCGCAAGCGGTATTCCTGCGAAATTTATAACAAATGATAACTCTAGGCCTTAGTTTACTGTACTAGTGCTCGTAGGAGTCACTACACACATCCATCCCAACCACTCTAACTGATGTACTACTGTAATACCTGGCCCACTGGCTGAGGCTGTTTCCTCCATCCTCCTCGGGTAGCAGCTAGGTCCAGGAAGCCCCGCCGCGTTCCTGCTACCGCCGGTGTGCGCTTCTCTGCAAGACAGATGAAAATTGAGAGAATAAGAGTTGACAAACTCAGGAGTGAGGACACGAGTACTAGTAACACTACAGCCACAGGCAATTGCATTCAATGACGTGAAGGATTTCAAAGGGGCGTGGGATAAACACTGTGGATCCATAAATGTGTATAAAGAGAAGAGGCACGGGGGTGGCTTGCTTGCTGGAAAGACGGCTACTACCTAGAGATTAATATCCTTATTCAATAAACATACACACAGTTAATGCGACTCCAACATTGCTCTATGCTTCAACGGCAAGAGGAAATGTGGAAAAAAAGGATTTGCATTCACAAAAAAGCGGGGAGTAGCTTGCTTCTTACAGCGGTTACTACCCCAAATCAAACGAGTCTGATCTTCACTTTCAATGCATATCCAGAGTAGCTCTCTGCTTCAACGGCAGGGAGAATGAAGAAAAGACTATTTATATTCAGACAACAACCCACAAGGAATGAATTACATAGTCTGGGTAAACAAACAAGCATGTGTGGCTTGCTTATTACGGCGGTTACTACCCCGAATTAATTAAGCCTGATACTTCACTTGGAATACATATCCAGCGCAGTTCACTGCTTCAACGGCGGGGGGAATGATGTAAAGAGGATATATATTCAGACAACCAACAAGGATTGAATTGCACAGGCAGGGTAAACAAGCATGGGAGTAGCTTGCTTATTACAGCGGTTACTACCCCAAACCAATTACCTAGATACTTCACTTAGATGCAGCTCCAGCACTGCTCTCTACATCAATGGTGGGGGTGGAAGGGAATTGGAACCAAAAAGTTACCAATAAGGGCCCTGGCTTCAGCAGTCAGAGTAACAGATAAGTATGAAAACAATTAGGTATGAAAGCTTGCTGGGCAGACTGGATGGGCCGTTTGGCCTTCTTCTGCTGTCACTTCTATGTTTCTATGAGTGTTATAACTACATATCTCAATCAAATTTCATGACCATTAAAATTTAGTACAGCAGCGGCACAGCTACTTATTGAATGAATAATATTTGTGTGAGAGTCTTATTCCAAATACAACCTACCAGGTGGGGGATGGGACAGGGAGCTGAGGACCTCCTGGAGCCACTGACCCTCATGAAGTCTCAAATGCCGACCTAAGAATTAGAGGGATAAAGGAATAACATTCATTATTATAAACGTGACCAAGATTTACCTTGACCTACTAGGAAATTTTGTATGCCACATAGAAAAGTTAGCAAATATAAACACTAATTTAAATTTACTTATCTTTCAATGTGGCATTCAAAATTCCAAATACCACCATTTCACGAATATAAATGTAATGATACCTCAGTTAACGGCTTCTTTCGTAGTAGACTTCTTCTAAAATATATTTATTATAATAATAAATTTCTATAACTCACTCTTTTCCAGTACTAGCCCTACTCTATCACATTTTCAAATACAGAAATATCAATATAAATAATAAGTAGTAATAGGCAGAACATTATGATCTCTGCACTTTCTTTTTGAGATCCTCGATCTCACGAGGGTAAGAGGCCTCTTGGAGAGAGGCCCAGGCTGCGGACTCCCTGTGCAGCCTGGGGGAGTGCAGAAGGTTCCTCTCATCCAGGAGGATGAGCCGGGCCAGGCAGGTCCACGTCTGCCTCCGGGACGCGGGCCTTCCTGGGTTCCCCTCCGCTGGCACCTTCCAGGAGCACGGTTGATGTTCTTCAGGATCCATCCTACCATGATAAGGTAAAGGAGCACATGAGGAAAGGCATGAGGTGGAGGAGAGAGGAGGGATAGTGGGGGAGGGGAGGGGGTGACGGGACAGGCAGTCCCCAGCATTCACAGCTCCCTGGGGGAGGAAGGAGTTCCAGTCCTTAACCAGCCTTGGAGTCCACCTCAGCCTAATTTGGATGGAGCTGTGGTTTCTAACCCTGGTTGAGGGCTGAGTTGGAGGGAGGAAGCAAAACTAGGGGAGAAATCCTCAGGTAGTTGTGAACGAAGGCTCCTGGTGCCAAATTCCAGCCTTAGTTCCCACAGAGCTGAAGGTGAAGAGGAGCAGAGGGACATTTCTGGGCAAAGAAAAGAAAGAAGGCAAATGAGAGGAGAAGTGACCCAGTTTTACATAGGGGACCGGCTGCCGGGGCAGGAAATGCCCGATTCCTACGGTCAGGGGATAGGAGGGAAGCGCTGATCCTGCCATGCCAGGCCTTCCTTGCTGAGTCACACAGGGAAGAGCTGCCGGGGCAGGAAATGCCCGATTCACTCCCACAGTCAGGGGATAGGAGGGAAGTGCTGATCCTGCCATGCCAGGCCTCCCTGACTGAGTCACACAGGAAAGAGCTGCTGGGGCAGGAAATGCCCGATTCACTCCCACAGTCAGGGGATAGAAGGGAGGCGCTGATCCTGCCATGCCAGGCCTCCCTGACTGAGTCACACAGGAAAGAGCTGCTGGGGCAGGAAATGCCCGATTCACTCCCATGGTCAGGGGATAGGAGGGAAGCGCTGATCCTGCCATGCCAGGCCTCCCTTGCTGAGTCACACAGGGAAGAGCTGCTGGGGCAGGAAATGCCCGATTCACTCCCACAGTCGGGATAGGAGGGAAGCGCTGATCCTGCCATGCCAGGCCTCCCTTGGTTAGTCACACAGGGAAGAGCTGCTGGGGCAGGAAATCCCCAATTCAGTCCTATGGTCAGGGGATAGGAGGGAAGCGCTGATCCTGCCATGCCAGGCCTCCCTTGCTGAGTCACACAGGGAAGAGCTGCTGGGGCAGGAAATGCCCGATTCACTCCCACAGTCGGGATAGGAGGGAAGCGCTGATCCTACCATGCCAGGCCTCCCTTGGTTAGTCACACAGGGAAGAGCTGCTGGGGCAGGAAATGCCCGATTCAGTCCTATGGTCAGGGGATAGGAGGGAAGCGCTGATCCTGCCATGCCAGGCCTCCCTTGCTGAGTCACACAGGGAAGAGCTGCCGGGGCAGGAAATGCCCGATTCACTCCCACAGTCAGGGGATAGGAGGGAAGCGCTGATCCTGCCATGCCAGGCCTCCGTTGCTGAGTCACACAGGGAAGAGCTGCCGGGGCAGGAAATGCCCGATTCACTCCCAGGGTCAGGGATAGGAGGGAAGTGCTGATTCTGCCATGCCAGGCCTCCCTTGGTTAGTCACACAGGGAAGAGCTGCTGGGGCAGGAAATCCCCGATTCAGTCCTATGGTCAGGGGATAGGAGGGAAGCGCTGATCCTGCCATGCCAGGCCTCCCTTGCTGTGTCACACAGGGAAGAGCTGCTGGGGCAGGAAATGCCCGATTCACTCCCACAGTCAGGGGATAGGAGGGAGGCGCTGATCCTGCCATGCCAGGCCTCCCTGACTGAGTCACACAGGAAAGAGCTGCTGGGGCAGGAAATGCCCGATTCACTCCCATGGTCAGGGGATAGGAGGGAAGCGCTGATCCTGCCATGCCAGGCCTCCCTTGCTGAGTCACACAGGGAAGAGCTGCTGGGGCAGGAAATGCCCGATTCACTCCCACAGTCGGGATAGGAGGGAAGCGCTGATCCTGCCATGCCAGGCCTCCCTTGGTTAGTCACACAGGGAAGAGCTGCTGGGGCAGGAAATCCCCGATTCAGTCCTATGGTCAGGGGATAGGAGGGAAGCGCTGATCCTGCCATGCCAGGCCTCCCTTGCTGAGTCACACAGGGAAGAGCTGCTGGGGCAGGAAATGCCCGATTCACTCCCACAGTCGGGATAGGAGGGAAGCGCTGATCCTACCATGCCAGGCCTCCCTTGGTTAGTCACACAGGGAAGAGCTGCTGGGGCAGGAAAATCCCCGATTCAGTCCTATGGTCAGGGGATAGGAGGGAAGCGCTGATCCTGCCATGCCAGGCCTCCCTTGCTGAGTCACACAGGGAAGAGCTGCCGGGGCAGGAAATGCCCGATTCACTCCCACAGTCAGGGGATAGGAGGGAAGCGCTGATCCTGCCATGCCAGGCCTCCGTTGCTGAGTCACACAGGGAAGAGCTGCCGGGGCAGGAAATGCCCGATTCACTCCCAGGGTCAGGGATAGGAGGGAAGTGCTGATTCTGCCATGCCAGGCCTCCCTTGGTTAGTCACACAGGGAAGAGCTGCTGGGGCAGGAAATCCCCGATTCAGTCCTATGGTCAGGGGATAGGAGGGAAGCGCTGATCCTGCCATGCCAGGCCTCCCTTGGTTAGTCACACAGGGAAGAGCTGCTGGGGCAGGAAATCCCCGATTCAGTCCTATGGTCAGGGGATAGGAGGGAAGCGCTGATCCTGCCATGCCAGGCCTCCCTTACTGAGTCACACAGGGAAGAGCTGCCGGGGCAGGAAATGCCCGATTGACTCCCACAGTCAGGGGATAGGAGGGAAGCGCTGATCCTGCCATGCCAGGCCTCCCTTGCTTAGTCACACAGGGAAGAGCTGCTAGGGCAGGAAATGCCCGATTCAGTCCCATGGTCAGGGGATAGGAGGGAAGCGCTGATTCTGCCATGCCAGACCTCCGTTGCTGAGTCACACAGGGAAGAGCTGCCGGGGCAGGAAATGCCCGATTCACTCCCAGGGTCAGGGATAGGAGGGAAGTGCTGATTCTGCCATGCCAGGCCTCCCTTACTGAGTCACACAGGGAAGAGGTGCTGGGGCAGGAAATGCCCGATTCACTCCCACAGTCAGGAGATAGGAGGGAAGCGCTGATCCTGCCATGCCAGGCCTCCCTTGCTGAGTCACACAGGGAAGAGCAGCTGGGGCAGGAAATGCCCGAATCACTCCCACAGTCGGGATAGGAGGGAAGCGCTGATCCTGCCATGCCAGGCCTCCCTTGCTGAGTCACACAGGAAAGAGCAGCTGGGGCAGGAAATGCCCGATTCACTCCCACAGTCAGGAGATAGGAGGGAAGCGCTGATCCTGCCATGCCAGGCCTCCCTTGCTGAGTCACACAGGAAAGAGCAGCTGGGGCAGGAAATGCCCGAATCACTCCCACAGTCGGGATAGGAGGGAAGCGCTGATCCTGCCATGCCAGGCCTCCCTTGCTTAGTCACACAGGGAAGAGCTGCCGGGGCAGGAAATGCCCGATTCACTCCCACGGTCAGGGGATAGGAGGGAAGCGCTGATCCTGCCATGCCAGACCTCCCTTGCTGAGTCACACAGGGAAGAGCTGCCGGGGCAGGAAATGCCCGATTCACTCCCACAGTCAGGGGATAGGAGGGAAGCGCTGATCCTGCCATGCCAGACCTCCCTTGCTGAGTCACACAGGGAAGAGCTGCCGGGGCAGGTGTGTCCGATTCACTCCCACAGTCAGGGGATAGGAGGGAAGCGCTGATCCTGCCATGCCAGACCTCCCTTGCTGAGTCACACAGGGAAGAGCTGCCGGGGCAGGAAATGCCCGATTCACTCCCACGGTCAGGGGATAGGAGGGAAGCGCTGATCCTGCCATGCCTGGCCTCCCTTGCTGAGTCACACAGGGAAGAGCTTCTGGGGCAGGAAATGCCCGATTCACTCCCACGGTCAGGGGATAGGAGGGAAGCGCTGATCCTGCCATGCCAGGCCTCCCTTGCTGAGTCACACAGGGAAGAGCTTCTGGGGCAGGAAATGCCCGAATCACTCCCACAGTCGGGATAGGAGGGAAGCGCTGATCCTGCCATGCCAGGCCTCCCTTGCTTAGTCACACAGGGAAGAGCTGCCGGGGCAGGAAATGCCCGATTCACTCCCACGGTCAGGGGATAGGAGGGAAGCGCTGATCCTGCCATGCCAGACCTCCCTTGCTGAGTCACACAGGGAAGAGCTGCCGGGGCAGGAAATGCCCGATTCACTCCCACGGTCAGGGGATAGGAGGGAAGCGCTGATCCTGCCATGCCAGGCCTCCCTTGCTGAGTCACACAGGGAAGAGCTTCTGGGGCAGGAAATGCCCGATTCACTCCCACGGTCAGGGGATAGGAGGGAAGCGCTGATCCTGCCATGCCAGGCCTCCGTTGCTGAGTCACACAGGGAAGAGCTGCCGAGGCAGGAAATGCCCGATTCACTCCCAGGGTCAGGGATGGGAGGGAAGCGCTGATCCTGCCATGCCAGACCTCCCTTGCTGAGTCACACAGGGAAGAGCTGCCGGGGCAGGAAATGCCCGATTCACTCCCACGGTCAGGGGATAGGAGGGAAGCGCTGATCCTGCCATGCCAGGCCTCCCTTGCTGAGTCACACAGGGAAGAGCTGCTGGGGCAGGAAATGCCCGATTCACTCCCACGGTCAGGGGATAGGAGGGAAGCGCTGATCCTGCCATGCCAGGCCTCCCTTGCTGAGTCACACAGGAAAGAGCAGCTGGGGCAGGAAATGCCCGAATCACTCCCACAGTCGGGATAGGAGGGAAGCGCTGATCCTGCCATGCCAGGCCTCCCTTGCTTAGTCACACAGGGAAGAGCTGCCGGGGCAGGAAATGCCCGATTCACTCCCACGGTCAGGGGATAGGAGGGAAGCGCTGATCCTGCCATGCCAGACCTCCCTTGCTGAGTCACACAGGGAAGAGCTGCCGGGGCAGGAAATGCCCGATTCACTCCCACGGTCAGGGGATAGGAGGGAAGCGCTGATCCTGCCATGCCAGGCCTCCCTTGCTGAGTCACACAGTGAAGAGCTTCTGGGGCAGGAAATGCCCGATTCACTCCCACGGTCAGGGGATAGGAGGGAAGCGCTGATCCTGCCATGCCAGACCTCCCTGACTGAGTCACACAGGGAAGAGCTGCCGGGGCAGGAGTGTCTGATTCACTCCAACAGTCAGGGTAGGAGGGAAGTGCTGATCCTGCCATGCCAGACCTCCCTGACTGAGTCACACAGGGAAGAGCTGCCGGGGCAGGAGTGTCTGATTCACTCCAACAGTCAGGGTAGGAGGGAAGTGCTGATCCTGCCATGCCAGACCTCCCTGACTGAGTCACACAGGGAAGAGCTGCCGGGGCAGGAGTGTCTGATTCACTCCAACAGTCAGGGTAGGAGGGAAGTGCTGATCCTGCCATGCCAGACCTCCCTGACTGAGTCACACAGGGAAGAGCTGCCGAGGCAGGAGTGTCTGATTCACTCCAACAGTCAGGGGATAGGAGGGAAGCGCTGATCCTGCCATGCCAGGCCTCCCTTGCTTAATCACACAGGGAAGAGCTGCCGGGGCAGGAAATGCCCGATTCACTCCCACGGTCAGGGGATAGGAGGGAAGCGCTGATCCTGCCATGCCAGACCTCCCTTGCTGAGTCACACAGGGAAGAGCTGCCGAGGCAGGAGTGTCTGATTCACTCCCACAGTCAGGGGATAGGAGGGAAGCGCTGATCCTGCCATGCCAGGCCTCCCTTGCTTAGTCACACAGGGAAGAGCTGCCGGGGCAGGAAATGCCCGATTCACTCCCACGGTCAGGGGATAGGAGGGAAGTGCTGATCCTGCCATGCCAGACCTCCCTGACTGAGTCACACAGGGAAGAGCTGCCGAGGCAGGAGTGTCTGATTCACTCCCACAGTCAGGGGATAGGAGGGAAGCGCTGATCCTGCCATGCCAGGCCTCCCTTGCTTAGTCACACAGGGAAGAGCTGCCGGGGGCAGGAAATGCCCGATTCACTCCCACGGTCAGGGGATAGGAGGGAAGCGCTGATCCTGCCATGCCAGACCTCCCTTGCTGAGTCACACAGGGAAGAGCTGCCGGGGCAGGAAATGCCCGATTCACTCCACGGTCAGGGGATAGGAGGGAAGCGCTGATCCTGCCATGCCAGGCCTCCCTTGCTGAGTCACACAGGGAAGAGTTTCTGGGGCAGGAAATGCCCGATTCACTCCCACGGTCAGGGGATAGGAGGGAAGCGCTGATCCTGCCATGCCAGGCCTCCCTTGCTGAGTCACACAGTGAAGAGCTTCTGGGGCAGGAAATGCCCGATTCACTCCCACGGTCAGGGGATAGGAGGGAAGCGCTGATCCTGCCATGCCAGGCCTCCGTTGCTGAGTCACACAGGGAAGAGCTGCCGAGGCAGGAAATGCCCGATTCACTCCCAGGGTCAGGGATGGGAGGGAAGCGCTGATCCTGCCATGCCAGGCCTCCCTGACTGAGTCACACAGGGAAGAGCTGCCGGGGCAGGAGTGTCTGATTCACTCCAACAGTCAGGGTAGGAGGGAAGTGCTGATCCTGCCATGCCAGACCTCCCTGACTGAGTCACACAGGGAAGAGCTGCCGAGGCAGGAGTGTCTGATTCACTCCAACAGTCAGGGGATAGGAGGGAAGCGCTGATCCTGCCATGCCAGGCCTCCCTTGCTGAGTCACATGGGGAAGAGCTGCCGGGGCAGGAAATGCCCGATTCACTCCCAGGGTCAGGGATGGGAGGGAAGCGCTGATCCTGCCATGCCAGACCTCCCGGACTGAGTCACACAGGGAAGAGCTACCGGGGCAGGAAATGCCCGATTCACTCCCACAGTCGGGATAGGAGGGAAGCGCTGATCCTGCCATGCCAGGCCTCCCTGACTGAGTCACACAGGGAAGAGCTGCCGGGGCAGGAAATGCCCGATTCACTCCCACAGTCGGGATAGGAGGGAAGCGCTGATCCTGCCATGCCAGGCCTCCCTGACTGAGTCACACAGGGAAGAGCTGCCGGGGCAGGAAATGCCCGATTCACTCCCATGGTCAGGGGATAGGAGGGAAGCGCTGATCCTGCCATGCCAGGCCTCCCTGACTGAGTCACACAGGGAAGAGCTGCCGGGGCAGGAAATGCCCGATTCACTCCCAGGGTCAGGGATGGGAGGGAAGTGCTGATCCTGCCATGCCAGGCCTCCCTTGCTGAGTCACATGGGGAAGAGCTGCCGGGGCAGGAAATGCCCGATTCACTCCCAGGGTCAGGGATGGGAGGGAAGCGCTGATCCTGCCATGCCAGGCCTCCCTGACTGAGTCACACAGGGAAGAGCTGCCGGGGCAGGAGTGTCTGATTCACTCCAACAGTCAGGGTAGGAGGGAAGTGCTGATCCTGCCATGCCAGGCCTCCCTTGCTGAGTCACACAGGGAAGAGCTGCCGGGGCAGGAGTGTCTGATTCACTCCAACAGTCAGGGTAGGAGGGAAGTGCTGATCCTGCCATGCCAGGCCTCCCTTGCTGAGTCACACAGGGAAGAGCTGCCGGGGCAGGAGTGTCTGATTCACTCCAACAGTCAGGGTAGGAGGGAAGCGCTGATCCTGCCATGCCAGACCTCCCTTGCTGAGTCACATGGGGAAGAGCTGCCGGGGCAGGAAATGCCCGATTCACTCCCAGGGTCAGGGATGGGAGGGAAGTGCTGATCCTGCCATGCCAGGCCTCCCTTGCTGAGTCACATGGGGAAGAGCTGCCGGGGCAGGAAATGCCCGATTCACTCCCACAGTCAGGGGATAGGAGGGAAGCGCTGATCCTGCCATGCCAGGCCTCCCTTGCTGAGTCACACAGGGAAGAGCTGCCGGGGCAGGAAATGCCCGATTCACTCCCACAGTCAGGGGATAGGAGGGAAGCGCTGATCCTGCCATGCCAGGCCTCCCTTACTGAGTCACACAGGGAAGAGCTGCCGGGGCAGGAAATGCCCGATTCACTCCCAGGGTCAGGGATAGGAGGGAAGCGCTGATCCTGCCATGCCAGGCCTCCCTTGCTGAGTCACATGGGGAAGAGCTGCCGGGGCAGGAAATGCTCAATTCACTTACACAGTCAGGGGGTAGGAGGAAAGCCCTGAGAGGTTGCATTCAGGAACAGCCTGAGCCATACAACAGGTTTTCCAAACAGGTTTTGCTGCAATAAGTACAAATAATTATGGGGTGTAAAGTAGCTGGAAGATAAGGCATCACATCTGATAGCAGAAATAGAGAGGGTGGGAAGCAGGCAACAGGGAAAGAGGTAGGAGGGAGAGAAAGGGAGGACGGGAGAGGGGAGAGAGAGAGAAGAGACGGGGACAAAGGGAGGGATAAAGGAAAAGGGGTGGGAGAGGGAAGAGAGGATGAAGCAATGTAAATGAATGAGCCTGCAGCCGGCTTCAGACAGGAGGAAGGGGACCCGGGTGCAGCCTGGCTTTCCTTTCCATGCCCCCTCCTTCCACACATCTCTCCCTCTCCTCCTCTCCTCTCCCCCTCCATTCTCCACTTTCACATGATCGTTTATCCCGGTGTTGCCAGGATAATGCAGAATATTCTCTCTGCACCTAGATTACCCCTGTCACCTGTGCTTGTGTCCCTGTCGTCCGGTACATTGCAATGGCCTGGAACCTTTCATCCAATAGTTCATTGGGTCAGAGCAAGGTCCATCAGGGCCAGCCTCCTGTCTCCAGGCCATGCCATGAGCACCGTCTGATTATTGCAATGGC